>NW_028045319.1:0-435 GCF_054177405.1 Leptonychotes weddellii
TCCCTTCCGATGCCGGCCCTTGGCTCTCTGCCTCCACCCCTTGTGTCAGGCTCCTCCCGTCCTCCCCCCACCAGCCTGGACTCACTCCAGGACCCATCGCTTCATTGTTCTCTGCCCCATTATCGATGCCCATTGTTCTCTCGCTGACACTTGCAACACAGCCCAACCCTGGGTCGACCCCCCGAACCCCGCCGTCTCCAGCGCAGCAGGGGTATCACAACGGCTGGGTCAATGGTCTCCAGCCAAACTAGAGCTCCTGCTGCCCAAATCCACTCTATGCAGAGGCCAGTTCGAATGTCCTCTCTCCTCTTAGATTGCTGACCGCACACCCTCAGCTGGTAATGTGACCTCACTTCTGTCCCCCCGCAGAGGCTTCAGGACACCAAGCCCACCCGTCTCCTGCTCTGACACCTGTGTTCTCCTCCAGCCCCCATC
>NW_028045320.1:0-435 GCF_054177405.1 Leptonychotes weddellii
TCCCATTTACAATTGCACCCAAAACCATAAGATACCTAGGCATAAATTTAACCAAAGAGGCAAAGGATCTGTACTCAGAAAACTATAAAATACTCATGAAAGAAATGGAGGAAGACACAAAGAAATGGAAAAATGTACCATGCTCATGGATTGGAAGAACAAATAGTGTGAAGATATCAATGCTACCTAGAGCAATCTACACATTCAATGCAATCCCCATCAAAATACCATCTACTTTTTTCAAAGCAATGGAACAAATAATCCTAAAATTTGTATGGAACCATAAAAGACCCCGAATAGCCAGAGGAATTTTGACAAAGAAAAGCAAAGCTGGTGGCATCACAATTCTGGACTTCCAGCTCTGTTACAAAGCTGTAGTTATCAAGACAGTATGGTGCTGGCACAAAAACAGACACATAGATCAATGGAACAGAA
>NW_028045321.1:0-435 GCF_054177405.1 Leptonychotes weddellii
GAAAAGATGGATTATTCAATAAAAGGTTTGGGAAAACTGAAGAGCAACCTGGAATAAAATTGGATCACTGCCTTGTTCTTTATAGCAAAATAAATTCTAGCCAGAGGAAAGGCTGAAATGTGAAAAGTGAAAGAAAAAAAGTACCAGAAGAAAACACCACAGAATTATATATATATATATATATATATATATATATATAATCTTGCTGTGGACAAGCCTTCCTCAGAAAGGTAAAACACTCAAATAAATAAATAAATCAAGAAGCTCTAGAAGAAAGTACTAATAAACCCCAACTTCATTAAACTATGATTGAAAATCAAAATTGTGTGTATTTAAGGTATACAATGTTATATTTTGATATACATATACACTGTTAAATGATTACCACAATCAAGCCAATTAACATATTCATCACGTCATCTAATTACCCTTTTT
>NW_028045322.1:0-435 GCF_054177405.1 Leptonychotes weddellii
TTTATTTTTATTTTTATTTTTTAAAGATTGTATTTATTTGACAGAGAGAGAGAGACAGCGAGAGAGGGGACACAAGCAGGGGGAGTGGGAGAGGGAGAAGCAGGCTTCCCGCGGAGCAGAGAGCCCGATGCAGCACTTGATCCCAGGACCCTGGGATCATGACCTGAGCTGAAGGTAGACACTTAAAAACTGAGCCACCCAGGTGCCCCTATACATGAACTATTTAGAAGGGTATATGGCACACACCAAATTCTGTCTGCAATTAGCATTATTATTGTTGCTGTAGGTATGTTCTAATAATATTTGATATTTTAGGCAGATGGCAGGCCAATGAAAGTGGTCTCTTATACAAGTTATACTGAAATCGTTCTTCACACCACTGAAAGTGGCAGCAAATGGGGAGCGTGAGGCCCAGAATACACCCTCAGTACTTCA
>NW_028045323.1:0-435 GCF_054177405.1 Leptonychotes weddellii
AGCGGCATAGGCCACAGGGTCGGGCCCGGCGCGGCGAAGAAGCGCGGGGCCAGCGCCGCCAACAGCGCCAGCAGCGCCGGCAGCCCCAGCCCGCGGTGCTCCATGGCCTCCCGGCTGTTCGGTCGGCCCAGGTCTGCCCCAGCCGCAGCCTCGACACCTGACCTCCCGGCCGACCGCGAGGAGGAAGCGCCGAGCGCGTGGGTGGGGGAGTCAGCTGACAGCGCGCCCAGCCCGAGCCCGCCTCCGGGCTGGTGGGACCGCCCCCGCCGCCCCGCCCCCGCCCCCGCCGCCCGCCCCGCTCCGCCCCGCCCCCGCCGCCCGCCCCGCTCCGCCCCGCCCCCGCCGCCCGCCCCGCTCCGCCCCGCCCCGGCCCGCCCCCGCCGCCCGCCCCGCCCCCGCCGCCCGCCCCGCCCCGGCCCGGCAGCTCCGGGCCCT
>NW_028045324.1:0-435 GCF_054177405.1 Leptonychotes weddellii
AATGAGTGACTTTCAGAAGAGAGGCTGTGTATTCTCCAAGGTGATGTGCATCATCCCGCAGAAATTGATGCCAGATGGATCCGACCTGTGTGGGAAAACAGGCTTCCTGGAATCTTCAAGATGTGTTTGGTTTTCCATTACTGTTTCCAGCCTGCCCCCTGCTGGCTGATAGAAGGGGCCATCGCTCATCACAAAGGACAAAAATGCCAGGAAGAAGCCGCAGCTCCAGGGAGGTCTCAATTTCATGTGGCCTCAGTCCAGTTGGAAAGGGCTGAGTCTCCCCCTCCCCGTATTGTACCATGCCCCACGTCACCTCCACAGAAGAGTCGGAAGAGGGCGCCTGGGTGGCTCAGTCGTTAAGCATCTGCCTTCGGCTCAGGTCATGATCCCAGGGTCCTGGGATCGAGTCCCGCATCGGGCTCCCTGCTCAGCAGA
>NW_028045325.1:0-435 GCF_054177405.1 Leptonychotes weddellii
CATTGTCTTGTGAGGTTTATAGGTAGACTTAACACATACGACCAGCAAAGCACAATGGATGGGAAGAATACTAAATATCTCCACCAGACAGGAAGTTTCCAACGTTTTATGTGAAGTGGTTTGAATTATACTTAACTAATAAAGAATCTATATTGTAATCCCCAGAGCAATCACTAAAAATATGGCAAAAAAAAAAAAAACCCAAATCAGAAAGGGCATAAATAAGTTAAAATTGACTTAAAATATTTAAGTAATCCAAAAGAAGGCAGAAATTGGGGAACACAAGAAAAGCAGCAGTTAAGCAAACAGGAAATAATGATTGTAGAATCCAATCTTCCCACATCATTATTTAAATATCAGGTTCAATGCTTCAATCAGAAGTCAGACATAGTCATATTGTATATGGTATCTACAAGTGACACTTTATTTTTTTTT
>NW_028045326.1:0-435 GCF_054177405.1 Leptonychotes weddellii
AGTCGCTCCGAGATCACATTGGCGACGCCGCGCAGAGAGAAGGGGCAGAGGCCCAGGCCCTTCCTCGTGGAGGGCAGGACCAGCGGGAGCATCGCGGGTCTGGGGCCTCAGCCACATCACGTCAGACTCGGGCAGGGCAGGGCAGGGCAGGGCAGGGCAAGGTGTGCGGCATCAGGGCGTGGCCAGGCTGGCCGAGGAGGAAGGTCAAGGATCCGGGCACTTCTCCGCCCCGCGGTAAGCCACGCGGAGGGGCTGTCGCCTTCAGGACAGCCAGCATGCAGCGCAAGGTCTCTGTAGCTCCGGGCCAGGGCCCGTGGAGGACGAGGGGCTGTCAGGGATGCCACAGGATGATCACTTTCTAGGGCACAGAGGAGAGGCCGATGCAGACCCCAGGGTCGCGAGTGAAGCCATTCGTCAGCTGTGTGGCCGGTGGCC
>NW_028045327.1:0-435 GCF_054177405.1 Leptonychotes weddellii
GGGGCGCTTGGGTGGCTCAGTTGGTTAAGCGGCTGCCTTCGGCTCAGGTCATGATCCCAGGGTCCTGGGATGGAGCCCCACATCAGGCTCCCTGCTCAGTGGGAAGTCTGCTTCTCCCTCTTCCTCTGCCTACCCCCCTGCTTGTGAACTCTTTCTCTCTTCTCTCTGTCAAATAAATAAATAAAATCTTTAAAAAAAAAGAAAAGAATTTTTAATGCTCATGCATGCATGTGCACAGACTGTCTCCAGAAGGTTACACAAAAACTGGTCACTTTGGTAAAAGAGGAATTGAGGTGAGGAGTGTGGGAACAGGGCTAGGAGAGAGACTGTTCATTGTAAACTTCAGTACTTACAAATTATGTTCCATAGGAGTATACTTCTTACTAAAATAAATTAATAAAAATTAAAAGAGTTCAATTTGTCAGCCATCAGTGG
>NW_028045328.1:0-435 GCF_054177405.1 Leptonychotes weddellii
CAAATAATTCAGTCTGTTGAGGTTATCTTCAAGAATACCACTCCCGGGCGCCTGGGTGGCTCAGTTGGTTAAGCGACTGCCTTCGGCTCAGGTCATGATCCTGGAGTCCCGGGATCGAGTCCCGCATCGGGCTCCCTGCTCGGCGGGGAGCCTGCTTCTCCCTCTGACCCTCCCCCCTCTCATGTGCTCTCTCTCTCTCTCATTCTCTCTGTCTCAAATAAATAAATAAAATCTTTAAAAAAAAAAAAAGAATACCACTCCCTACAAAATGGCTCATAGCACAAAACTTCCTACAGATAGGTCAGTGACACTTGAAATTATTTTTCATTATCTTTGATTAAACATACATTTATAAGGTCATGATTTTTTAAATTCAAGTCTTTAGACAGCACGTTTATGCCTACATTGGAACAGATAACTCTCATAGCAACTTAG
>NW_028045329.1:0-9377 GCF_054177405.1 Leptonychotes weddellii
AAAAAAAAAAAGAATGGAGAATCTTCCTTCAAATGAGAAAAATGGTCTTAATGATTAAGAAACATGGACTTTCTCCAATTTTTTTTTCATTTGCTCCCAAATATTGCTAAAATCTACTTTATTTCAAAAGTAAATTCCCTCTCAGTTTTTTTGTTGTTTTTTTTTTCCCGAACTCAAATAATTAATGAGAGATCAGGCTAATATACAGAATGTAACAGCTATGGGTCTTACCGGTTTGAGTAATTATTTCAAGAAATATCATATCTTAAAATATTTCCAGCCAATGCATCCTTTTTATTAGCACTCTATAAATTTGCTGTCACTGTGATATCTGCAGGGAATGCCTGTAAATTAAAAAATCAAATAACGAAAATAACATTGCCACAATTTTTTTTTAAGCAATCTGTTCTGAAGGATCTGAGTAGATGCAGTTGAAATACGGACTTGGAGCTCAAGTGATTAGAACTTAGAGGGACAAGTGCTATTTCTACTTGCCTTTCTTTTGCATTTATTTGTTATTCTCCTAATCTTGTCTGAGGTAGCTTCAGGGATGAGTTCTGTTATGTGGTGATATCTTCCTTTATACAACTAAGTTTAGAAGTCAATCAGACCAGTGAATAAACTCATAATGCCTAGTTCTATGATGTAGATGAACCTAGGAACATTTTAGCTAACTCATTTGGGGATGATTTTCTTTATGTGAAAATTTGGAAATGGGAGCAAATATAAATACTCACCACCTAAACCAGGCAATCATGAAATTTCAAAGCCCTCAGATCAGGGAGAAGTTGTAAAGTTCCACACTGCTGTGTACTTCTTGTTATGGGGAACACCCATCTAACATGACATATTATCTACCATAAGATTCATGCATTCTTTCATTCTGTCCTGTAGGAGGTAGTCCTCTTGGTTCGGTCAGTTACTTCTTGTCTTACGGTATTTGGGGAATAAGCATGCTTTTCTTCCTCTCCTTTGGGAAAGTTCTCTCTGACTAGATTCCTGATGCACAGGTCTTAATGATAAGCAGGTCCTTTGTAATTGCATGGTACATTTACTCTGTTGCAGAAGCAAAGTAAACTTTCTTTCTTGAACAGGGAGATCTTTACTCAAAGGATCTGGAAAATTTACCTAACCACCCATCAAAGAGAAATAATGCCTTTTCTAGAAGAAGAGACAAGGGAGAAATATAAATAATAGGAAAAACTCTGTGTACTACTACAACCCAGCTACATGGGATGCTCTCTGCTTCTATTGGTGCCTAGAGAAGTCTAAGTTTTAGAAAGCCTCTGAACTGGTGTTATTGCTATTATTATGATTCTTCAGGCAGAGGTGGTAGCTGCATTTATAATCAACCATTTCTACTTAGTTACCCAGATAAAGAGAGTCCAGATGTTGAGTTTGTAAAATAACTCAATAGGGGGAAAAAAGGAGGTGCAACGTGGGACCCACTGATAAAGAAATGCCTCAATTCTGACAAGAGCAGTGAGTCATCTTCCCTTAGCACCATTATTTACTCCCGAAAAACTGGTCATTTCCATCCTCATACAGAAATGTTCTAATACTGTATTAGAAGTTTAAAAAACAAAAAAATTCCAGGCTTGACCCTACAGCTACTTCTACCCATACCATTTCTATTCTTTCCTTCAGATTAAAACTCATCAGGTGAGAGGCACTACCCAGGTCCTCTTTGCTTTTCTGCCTTATTAGTCCCAGGTCTTAAATAAAATGGTGTATTGCTGACTCTCAGTTTTTATCTGCAGTCCACACATTTCTTCTGCACTTTAGTTTCCTATATGCAACGCTATCACTACATGGATGTTGGGTAGGTACCTATAACTTAACACGCTCCAAACAGAATTTCCGCCTTGGGTGCCCTTCCCTGTTCTTCACATGGCAGATAGTCTACTTCTCATTGGTTTGTTGGCCTAATTCTCTCTCTGGTACATGGCAGCTCCAGGGGCTAGCACAGATTCTGGTATGTAGTGGGATTTTAATTAAAATTTACTAAATAAATGAATAAAAGTTGGGCTTGTCCTGACCAAATATGAAAAAATGAAGCCAGCTCCATGTCATAAGCCCTGTATCACGCTACCTCACATTCCCAGTGAATTAACTCCTGTTTAAGACTAATGGACCAACATAAGTCATTCTTGCACTTTAAAAAACCTTCCCTGCCCTTCCCCACAGGGAAGATTTTTTTTTATGTATGTGCAATTAACATTTTGCAGTTGAAACCTTAGTTTATCCTGATGTGAAAGGTATCACAGATAATCCTCAACAGCACATTTTTTATTTTTTAAAGGATATGCTACTCATGCTTAAGAGCCAGCGCATATTAATATTTTAGGAGATCATGGGTTCTTTGACAGTCTGAAGCAAGTTTGGACGGAAACATCTGGAAAAAATTCATATACAGAAAAAATTTACAGACAGTTTGAGTGAAGTCTATCCATTATGCACTCTGAAGACTCTGGGTCCTAAATAAATAAATTCTCTCTTTACCACATGAAAAACAAGGTTCCATTGTCTCCCATTGTAAATCTTGAGTCATTGTTGGTTTTGCTTATAACTCCTCCTTAAGCAATCTGAACTTCCCCATTGCCCTTACAAATTGAGGAGAAAGAATAAGTAAATTGGGAGGAGTGAAAGGAAATAATACATTTATCGGACACTAATGTGTGTCCAGCTGTGGTGTAAAGCCCTGACAGATGGGTTTTCTCTTTTTTTGTAATGCAAGTACCTGACCTAGGCTTCAGTTGCCAGGCATCCACTTCAAAAATAGCTCTCTCTCAAATAAACACACTGCCAGCCACAAACTAGAGAAAGAGCCAGGCCACACCATCCCCCTCATCCCCAGGCTCCTTTGTTTTAGTGATCTTGGTTGGTTTCAATAACTGACCAGTTTGGCCTGTGGGGTATTTTTATTTTTCCTCTTCTGGAGCATTAAATTCCCGCTCTCATACTGTAAATTCACCAATAAGAAGTGAGCACAACAAAACCTAGGCCCCACCCTTGACCACAATAAAAGCACAAACTTAGGCACCTCCCTCTCTCTCACCTCTCACCTCACTGTGTGGTCCCAGATGTGCTGTGTATTTCCAGGGCTTGTAAGTAATAAACCTTCTGTTTTTTCAAAGTTTCCTGATGGTGATTACTGAAAGGCATCTTACACTCATAATAAGAACCACAAGGGCTGGTCCAGCCACAACACTGGGTGTGGACAGGCTGAGACTGGTACCTAACACCAGCACTCTGAAATCTATTTTCCATGGATTACTGCACTTAATGCTCAAAACAACCTGCGAGGTCAATGAGCCCCATTTTTGCAGTCTGGAAACTGAGGAAAAATGAGGGTAAGTCACTTCCATGTAAGAAGTCCATTATGGAGCCTAGATTCATATCCAGATTATAAACTCCTTTCTCTATATTGTCCATGTATTCTTATTTTAAAAATGGTTCATTCAGTATGTCATTTAACTAATGATCTGGACACTCCCCTTAACTCTCTGACTTCATCTTCTGTTACTTCTACCTTTGCTCACATTACGAAAACCCCATGAGCTTTCTTGCTATTCTTTAAACTAAGTTCCTTAAGCAAAAATCAGCTATGAAAGCAATTAATAGACTTAAACAAAAATCAGCTATGAAAGCAATTAATAGTACTACTGTGAAATATAGTTATTTATATGTATAATTAGGAATCTATGCCTTCTTAAGAAATGTATTTTGGTTAAAGTTTTATTTAGGAGATGATTACCTTGACTAAGATACTTGGCAATACAGATATATTTGTGAAATTAAAGTATATTAACAATTACGGAGAAATAATTACAAATTAAAATGACTACAGAACAAATAGTGTTACAATAGAAGCATAAATATAACCTCATTAAAAATGTGCTAATATTTTATCCAGTTTGTAGATATTAATTCCAATTCTTTCAAACTGCAACAGATTTATTTATGGAAATTGCAAGCATGTGGAGTACAAACATTCTACTCCATTCTACATGACACACTTACTGGCCAAAACATGTATCTCAAGTTGGGAATACTGGGGAAATGCTGCACTTTTTAAAATATATTTTGCTGGGGCGCCTGGGTGGCTCAGATGGTTAAGCGTCTGCCTTCGGCTCAGGTCATGATCCCAGGGTCCTGGGATCAAGCCCCGCATCGGGCTCCCTGCTCAGCGGGAAGCCTGCTTCTCCCTCTCCCACTCCCCCTGCTTGTGTTCCCTCTCTCACTGTGTATCTCTCTGTCAAATAAATAAATAAAATCTTTAAAAAATAATAATAATAAAATAAATAAAATATATTTTGCTTTTTGAAGTGTATTTTTTATATATTGAGATCCTTTTGCTTTTCTGAAAAAATCACTTTTAGTCTTCATGACCTGTGAATATTAGTACATAACTGAAAAGACTTATAAATAATGAAGAATCCATTTGATATGGTAGACATGTTAAGATTGCTCTATGGCTTGTGACTGCAGCAATTATTATAAATCTTTTATTGGTGAATTTTCGTCTATGGCCTTCAGCCATGCTCAGACATGTCTTTCTCATTCTATACCAGCCAGCTATTTCCCAGCTCAGAAGGACACCATGCTGGCTGGGACTTTGTTAATGTGAAATATTTCTAACATGCAAAAATACAGAGAAGGTTATATGAAAAGTCACATACCCACCACCAAATATTTATAATCCCCTTCTTTCCTCCCCAGATATAACCACAATATTGAAGTTGCTATATTTCCTTCCCTGTCTGTATTTTTATTTTCCCTCATATGTATCTATTCATAAAGAATATAAGTATCATACTTTTACTTTTTCTATCACCATTATGCTTTCAAGATTTGGCCAATGTTGATATATTAAGATCTACTTCATTTATTGAAGTCTTACGTAATATACCACAAATTATTTATCCTTCCCCTATAAATAGTCATTTATATTGTTTCTAATTTTTCACTATTAAAATCAATGCAGCACTTATATGAAAATCCATGGGCACTTATATGAGAATTTCCCTATAGTGTATGCCTAGAAGAATTACTAGCGCTAGTACAGAATGCAAATTTTCAACATTACTGGATATTGCTACACTGCCTTCTAATGTGGTTTCACCAATGTATTCTCTCACCAATAGTGTGTGAGAGTTTCAAATTCCCTACAACCTCTCCTGTATTTGGTACTGCCAATATTAAAAAAAAACAAAAACAAAAAACAACAACAAAAACCACCTTATTTGATGGGTATAGAAGTATATGTCCTTGGTTTTTTAAAATCTGTGTTATCTTGATTACTGGTGAGCCTGAGCATTTTCATGTTTATCAGCCACTTACTTATCCACACTTATTACCTGCTTGTTCCTGTTCTTGTTTTTTTTTTTTTTTCATTTTACTCGGTGAGTTGTTGTTCCTTTCTCACTGATTTATGGAGTTATTTATATAGACAGGAACCTAATCTTTTTTTTATCTTGTTTTATTTTATTTGTTGTATAAAAAGATGCAAGTATATATAATGCAACTATCATTTCTTGGTCTATAGCTAGCCTTTTAACTATTTTTAAGTAGTTTTGGTGTTGTTAAATTGATCAGCTTCTCCCTTTTGGTTTGTCTTTTTTTAGTGAGGAGGGCAGGGCAGGAGTGGGGATAGGTTCAAATAAATCACTTGCTACTCCAAGGCAGGAATGTGTATGTGTGTGTGTGTGTGTGTGTGTGTATATATAAAGTTTCTTACAAAATTTGTTTAAGTGTTGTTTCCAAATGTGTCTTTAAATCTGTCTGGATTTTATTTTGTTTTAAAATGTGAGGTATGAACCTAATTAATTTTATTTGTCCATTTATATAGCAAATTACTTCAATATAATCAATAATCTATTCTCTCCTCACTGATTTTTAATACCATTCCATTCATTTGATTTCCCATATGATCAATTCCTGAGATCTCTATTCTGTTTTGCAATCAATGTACAAAAATAAATTAATAATTAGGTATCTTATAGGAAGCTCATAGCTATTATTGCCATTTTGAATTTTTTAACATAATGACATTTGTTCCTGTAGTATAAAAAGGTTCTTAAGCAATTCTTATACCCAACAAAATTACTACTTCTAAAATCTGTCAGTAAATGCTCTTGGATATTCTACTTATTATTACCTATAATTTGTGAATGAGGACTCTGAGCCATAACAAGACATAGCAAGATTTAACCACCTTGCACATCTAGTATATTGTGGGGCTAAGACTCAGACTTGGTCAGACTCCAAAGTCTGCACTTACACCTTCCAAAACAGACTGGCTCGATGTAGCATGCTCAAGGAGAACAGATGTTCACATTTGTTGAATGTGCAATTGGATATACATCTATGAGATCAGTTTTGCTAATTGAGTTATTCAAATATTCTATATCCTTTGGTCTAATTAATATATCAATTTCTGAGAGATGTGTTAACATCTCTTATTTAGATTATAGTTTCATTAATTTCATCTCACTGTGCTTTTACTCTAAGTTCATTTCAGTTCATCCTTGTCTTACCTTTTGATGAATGATTTTTTATTAACCTATATTTCTTTTTATCTCTACTAATACTTTACAATAAATTCTATTTTCTGATATTACTTTACTATACCACATTTCATTTTCTTTTTGTTTGAATTTGCCTAGCAAATCACCTTTTATTTTCATACACGCATACATATGCATTTGTGTAATACACTACTTTTTTGCTGGATTTTGCATTTTACTCAATCTGAGATTTTCTGTTTTAATGGCTGAGTTATGCTATAACTATTGATATTTTATATTTATTTCTACTAACCTTATTTTGTATTCTTTATTTACCATCCTTTCGGTTGTTTCTATGTTTTCTCCTTTTCTGCCTTTCATCAGATTGATCAGCTTTTTAGTATAGCACACCTTTTTTGCTTCTAGTGATTTCTAAGCTATAGATTATACTTTTATTATTTTAACTGTTAACCTTAAGTTTTTAATGTACACAATTATATGATGACATGTTAGGTACATTATTATTTTTATTTAATTTTGTTTTGAAAAATGCAAAGAGTTTAGGAAGGCTTAATTTCAACCACTCAAATACATCCTTGTTGTCTAAAGCTTTATTTCCACATTATCTGAAACGAATGTTAGCCACTTTTTAAAATCATTGCTTCTTATACTTTATTGCTTATTACTAGAATCAATTTGCTTCTTTTAAAGTTAGTAATTACTTCAGGAAGAGTCTGTAAGAGGCAAATTCCCTAACTCTTTATATGACATAAAATACCTTCAGTTATAAATATATAGAATAGATTTATAACTATTGTTATTTTTCCCTCAACATTTAAAAAATATTTCTTCTGTCTTCTGGCATCTATGTGACTAATTAGAACTCTGCTAGTAATTTTATTGCTGAGCCATCATGGATCATGTCTTTTCCCTTTGGTATCTTTAAAGATTTCCTTTGTCTTTGCATTTCCCAGTTTCCCTGTGATTTGTCTAAGTGGGCCTGACTGTTCCTTCAATCTGAGACCCATCTCATTCTCTATATCTACATCTTTCTATTCTATCCTTCTGGAACTCCTGCTTTAGAGTTTTACAGTTTTAGAGCTTACATTTAAGTCCTTGATCATACTGAATTACTTTTTCATATGGTATAAGCACAGTAGTATTTTCTTTTTCTTTTTTTTTAAGATTTTATTTATTTATTTGACAGAGAGAGACAGGGAGAGAGGGAACACAAGCAGGGGGAGTGGGAGAGGGAGAAGCAGGCCTCCCACCGAGCAGGGAGCCCGATGCGGGGCTGGATCCCAGGACCCTGGGATCATGACCTGAGCTGAAGGCAGACGCTTAACGACTGAGCCACCCAGGCGCCCCAGCACAGTAGTATTTTCTTAAGATGCCTACCACCTAGAAAGTTCTTCTCTAAACATTAATGATCTGACCAAAAAAAGACAGATTTGGGGTTACTATACATAATTGTTATCATAACACTAGTAGATGATGTGAGTTACCAGCCTCCTTGATATTTTGATCTCTCTAAAATATATGGAATTTTAAATCTTAGTACAGAGATATTGATTCTTTTACATTTTCTATGGTCCACAGAACTAAAAGGAGCCATCATTACTTCAATTTTGATACAAGATAAAGAGGGAGTACTGAAGCACCAAGAACTACAAAGTTCAATGAGCTTTAACCAACTTGAGTCACTAGTATGATGGATTCTAAGGAAATTAAAAACTCATTTACATAGGCTGATTTCTTACACTGTCCTGATCCAGCCTTGTTCCAAACTCTCACTGCTATAATTTACAAGAAATGAGGGAAAGTAATAAATTGGACACTTCCTTACCAAAACCACTGGAGGTTTATTTGAAATTTAGATGTATTGACTGGAGACTTTTATGAATTTCTGGAAATTGATGGCAATATTTTCAAGTAATGAATCACTGGCAGAGACAGAATAGGAATTCTTTATAATATGGTAAACCCTAGTAAATAATTCTTCTCTACATTTCTCTCTATATTGCACTATCAGGAAAAAAAGAGAGAGAGAGATGTAAGGGGTGAGACAAAAGACCCTATCTAAAGCTTTGGTCAGGGCGCCTGGGTGGCTCAGTTGGTTAAGCGACTGCCTTCAGCTCAGGTCATGATCCTGGAGCCCCGGGATCGAGTCCCACGTCGGGCTCCCTGCTCAGTGGGGAGTCTGCCTCTCCCTCTCTCGTGCTCTCTCTCTCTCATTCTCTCTCTCAAATAAATAAATAAATAAATAAATAAATAAATAAATAAATAAATAAAATCTTTAAAGCTTTGGTTAGTGGAAGCAAAAAAAATGGTAAGAATGCTCACAGAGAAATGAGAGGAGCAAAAGGTAGAGGAGAAAGCCAGAGAAGAACAGAGATGGGAGAACATGGAAACTAAGGTGAAAGGAGAAGCAAAGACAAGAAACAGGGAGGAGGGGAACCACACATGACAAAAAACTATTATTTTCCACCTGTATTAAAAAAGGATGCAGTTTCTACTGGGTATTTATCCCAAAGATACAAATGTAGTGATCCAAAGGGGTATGTGCACCCCGATGTTTATAGCAGCAATGTCCACAATAGCCAAACTATGGAAAGAGCCAAGATGTCCATCAATAGATGAATGGATAAAGATGTGTATACACACACACACACACACACACACACACACACACACACAATGGAATATTATGCAGCCATCAAAAGGAATGAAATCTTGCCATTTGCAATGACGTGGATGGATCTAGAGGGTATTATGCTGAGTGAAATAAGTCAGAGAAAGACATGTATCATATGACCTCACTGATATGAGGAATTCTTAATCTCAGGAAACAAACTGAGGGTTGCTGGA
>NW_028045330.1:0-435 GCF_054177405.1 Leptonychotes weddellii
CCCCCGCCGTCTATCCTCCCGAATATCGCCTCGGATTCACTTCTCCGCACGTCCTACCTTCCAGAAAGTGGTCGCTTTTCTGTTCAGAGAGTTGTTGCTATTCCTTTCTTCGATCTCCTGTTGAGTTTGTAGGTGTTCAGAATGGTTTGATCCCTATCCAGCTGAATTCCTGAGAGGAGACGAAATCCAGGTCTCCTACACCTCCGCCATCTTGCTCCGCTATCAAAGTATTTTCCAATTTCCCTTTGATTTCTCTAACCCATTGGTCATTTAACAATGTGTGCTTAATTTCTCTATACTTGTGAATCTCCCTAACTTTTTTGTTATTTTGTTTCTAAGTTTGATCCACTATAGTCAGAGAACATACTTTGTACAATTTAAGCCTTTGAAATTTATTAAGGTTTGTTTTTACAGATGGTCTATCCTGAAGAATGC
>NW_028045331.1:0-435 GCF_054177405.1 Leptonychotes weddellii
TACAATTTTAACTAAGAAAAGACATGCGACCAAAGTACAGGAGTCCACGTTCACACGTACAAATACGCAAGGACGCAGGAGGAAACCCCGCCGCGCGTGAACACCCCGGGCTCCTGGCCTGTGGACCCCGCAGACTGCTGTAGGGAATGCTGCAAACAGCTCAAGAGTCACGTATTTGTGGACATCCGTGGCTCCGTGTCGCGCACAGGGAGGGCATCATGAGTCATTTAAAACATCGCTGGTGGGGGCGCCTGGGTGGCTCAGTCGTTAAGCGTCTGCCTTCAGCTCAGGTCATGATCCCAGGGTCCTGGGATCGAGCCCTGCATCGGGCTCCCTGCTCGGCAGGAAGCCTGCTTCTCCCTCTCCCACTTGCCCTGCTTGTGTTCCCTCTCTCGCTGTGTCTATCTCTCTCTGTCAAATAAATAAAATCTTTAA
>NW_028045332.1:0-435 GCF_054177405.1 Leptonychotes weddellii
ACAGGGGGTCTACACAGTCAGCCAGACTGCTCACAGATGGGGTGTCTACATGGTCAGCCAGGCTGCTCACAGATGGGGCATCTACATGGTCAGTCAGACTGCTTACAGACAGGGTGTCTACACAGTCAGCCAGACTGCTCCAAGCTGGGGCGTCCACGCAGTCAGCCACACTGCTCACAGTTGCGTGTCTACACAGTCAACCAGGCTGCTCACAGACAGGGTGTCTATGCAGTCAACCAGACTGCTCACAGTCGGGTGTCTACACAGTCAGCCAGGCTGCTCACAGACAGGGTGTCTACACAGTCAGCCAGACTGCTCACAGACAGGGTGTCTACACAGTCAGCCAGACTGCTCACAGTCAGGTGTCTACACAGTCAGCCTGGCTGCTCACAGACAGGGTGTCTACACAGTCAGCCAGACTGCTCAAAGACAGGG
>NW_028045333.1:0-435 GCF_054177405.1 Leptonychotes weddellii
GAGGGAGAAGCAGGCTTCCCGCCGAGCAGGGCGCCCGATGCGGGGCTCCATCCCAGGACCCTGGGACCATGACCTGAGCCGAAGGCAGACGCTTAACGACTGAGCCACCCAGGCACCCCTCTCATAGAAATTTTAAAAGAAAAAATTACCACCCACAAGTCTCCTATTCAAAGATAGCCACATCGATGTTCTGCTGGGAGCCCTTTCTTTTCTACGCAGAACTGGCTATTTCAGAGAGTGAGGGTTTTCCAGAGTAAGTCTGCAGGTCACATCCATCATGAGGGAGGAGAGATTCGGATCGGCAATGAAATCTGCTGCTCGGGCAGGGGTCCACCGTCAGCGATGCCTCCCCTGCTGGCCTCACGTGCCCCGGACAGATGGAGCCTCTGTGACCCAGACACGCAACCCGTCTGCCTCCCAACGGTCTCCCGATTA
>NW_028045334.1:0-435 GCF_054177405.1 Leptonychotes weddellii
TACTCAGGCAACCCTGTTTGGGCGGAGTTGCCCTGCGCCCCTGTGGCGGGGGATGGGCTCAGTGGGAATCAGTCTTTGGGGCTTTTGTTCTCTGGCGCCTTTCCCTGGCGGCTTTCTGCGTCTCTTCCGCGAGTCAGAGCAGAAGAGACCGTTTCCAACCCTCTGCCTCAGAGCAGAGAGACCTCAGTCTGTTCTTCAGTGAGCTCTGCAGGCCACACTGTCTCCGTTTCTGTCCATGCTGCTATAAACTGCAGCGTCCTGGGTTGTGCGCCCCTCCGCAGCGCTCCCAGTCCTGCCTCCAGGTCGGGGCACGTCTCTGCCCTTTGCGCTTCTAAAACCGCCAGCCGCTCCCAGTTCACACGCGCGCGTGACTCTGCTGCTCGGGGTTTCCACCCTGGGGGTTGCAGTTCACTGGCGCAACCCCAGTGCACCGGG
>NW_028045335.1:0-435 GCF_054177405.1 Leptonychotes weddellii
AAATAAATAAAATCTTTAAAAAATAATAATAATAAATAAATAAATAGTTCTGTGACATAAGTAGGAAAAGGCACTCATTTTTGGAGACTTACTTGTACCATATACTTTGCAAATTGTTTTGCGATATACTGTCTCATTTAGTTCTCTGACTCTTCTACTTTAAAAAAAAAAAGATTTCTTTATTTTGAGAGAGAGAGGAGAGGAGCAGAGAGAGAAGAAGAGAGAGGATCCCAAGTACGGAGCCCAACGTGGGGCTCAATCCCACAACACTGAGATCATGACCTGAGCCGAAACCAAGAGTCAGACTCCCAACCGACTGAGCCACCCAGGCACCCTTCTGCCCCTTTTAAAAAACACAGCTTTATTAAGGTATAATTGACATACAATCAATGTTTAAAATGTCTAATATGTGGGCGCCTGGGTGGCTCAGTTGGT
>NW_028045336.1:0-435 GCF_054177405.1 Leptonychotes weddellii
GATGCTAGAAGGCACAGTACAAACAAAATATTGAAACGTGGGGCGCCTGGGTGGCTCAGTCGGTTAAGCAGCTGCCTTCGGCTCAGGTCATGATCCCAGGGTCCTGGGATCGAGCCCCACATCGGGCTCCCTGCTCGGCAGGGAGCCTGCTTCTCTCTCTCCCTCTGTCTGCCGCTCTGCCTACTTGTGCTCTCTCTCTCTCTCTGTTAAATAAATAAAAATCTAAAAAAAAAAAAATATATTGAAACGTGCTTGCACAGCTAGGCCTGCCTGCTAGTACCTTGGCCAAGACCATTAGAAGAGCATGCCCCGGACAACAGCTGGTCCAAGAGGATGAGAGACATGTGGAGCAGACCTGGAACCCACCCACAGCCTGGACTGGAGCCCAGCCAAAGCAGACTCACCCAGCCAACCCCCAGCCAACCTGTACATGCA
>NW_028045337.1:0-435 GCF_054177405.1 Leptonychotes weddellii
AGTTCTCACCATAGAGTTATTTATAATATTCTTTTACTATCCTTTTAATTTCAATGGGAGCAGTAATCATGTCCCCTCTTTTATTTCTGCTATTAATAACTTGTGTCTTCTCTCTCACATTTTACTTAATTAGCCTGATTAGAGTTTTATTAATTTCATTAATCATTTTTGTAAGTATTTATTTAAATTCTACTCAGTTAACACAGAATGTAATATTACTTTCAGGTATACAATATACTGATTCAACACTTCCATAAATCACGTAGTGCTCATCCCAACAAGGGCACTCCTTAATCCCAATCACCTAATTTCAAAGAATATGTTATATTTTTTTGAATTTTATTGATTTTCTCTATTGATTTCACGATTTCTCCTCTAATTTTTATTATTCCTATCTTCTTTTCTTCTTTTTCATTACAATGTATTTAATTTGAT
>NW_028045338.1:0-435 GCF_054177405.1 Leptonychotes weddellii
TACAATTTTAACTAAGAAAAGACATGCGACCAAAGTACAGGAGTCCACGTTCACACGTACAAATACGCAAGGACGCAGGAGGAAACCCCGCCGCGCGTGAACACCCCGGGCTCCTGGCCTGTGGACCCCGCAGACTGCTGTAGGGAATGCTGCAAACAGCTCAAGAGTCACGTATTTGTGGACATCCGTGGCTCCGTGTTGCGCACAGGGAGGGCATCATGAGTCATTTAAAACATCGCTGGTGGGGGCGCCTGGGTGGCTCAGTCATTAAGCGTCTGCCTTCGGCTCAGGTCATGATCCCAGGGTCCTGGGATCGAGCCCTGCATCGGGCTCCCTGCTCGGCAGGAAGCCTGCTTCTCCCTCTCCCACTTGCCCTGCTTGTGTTCCCTCTCTCGCTGTGTCTATCTCTCTCTGTCAAATAAATAAAATCTTTAA
>NW_028045339.1:0-435 GCF_054177405.1 Leptonychotes weddellii
TTTTTTTTTTTTTTTTTTATTCATGAGAGACAGAGCGAGAGAGAAAGGCACAGGGAAAAGCAGGCTCCCAAGGAGCAGGGAGCCCGATGCGGGACTCGATCCCAGGACCCTGAGATCATGACCTGAGCCGAAGGCAGACGCTTAACTATCTGAGCCACCCAGGCGCCCTATAAATTCCTTGTTATATATTTCATTCTAGTTGTTTTGTTTGGATCAGATATCCTTAAATAAGATAATGAAATCTGCTTTAATTTCAGTATAAAATATTTTGGGCTATTGTAATTTCTTCTAGACAGATAAAATGAGGAAGAAATAATAAAGATGCTAAGCTTTTTGTAGGCTTAAATTCTCTAATTTACATACTCTAAGATACAACAAACTTGTGGACTTATCAAAAAATAATAGGGTAAATCAATGTATACTGACTTAGAGATA
>NW_028045340.1:0-9375 GCF_054177405.1 Leptonychotes weddellii
ATTCTCTCTTTTACCTCAATTATCCTAGCAGTTAGAGCCTCCATTTTTTATTGTACCTCATTAATAGCCTTTTTGATTTCGACTTGGTTAGATCTTAGTTCTTTTATTTCTCCAGAAAGGGATTCTCTAGTATCTTCTATATTTTTTCCAAACACAGCTAGTATCTTTATAATCATCATTCTGAACTCTAGTTCCAGCATCTTACTAATGTCCAGATTGATTAGGTCCTTGGCAGTCAGTACTGCCTCTTGTTCTTTTTTTTTTGAGGTTAGTTTTTCCATTTTGTCATTTTGTCCAGAGAAGAATAGATGAATGAGAGAACAAAATGCTAACAGGGTGACAATGACCCCAGAAAAATATACACTTCCAGAAAGTGGTCGCTTTTCTGTTCATAGAGTTGTTGCTATTCTTTTCTTCAATCTCCTGTTGAGTTTATAGGTTTTCAGAATGGTTTGATAACTATCTAGCTGAATTCCTGGGACCAGACAAAATTTAGGTCTCCTACTCCTCCACCGTCTTGCTCCTCCAGTAAATCCATCAGTCGCTATTTAACAGAGATCATGATATATGTATTTTGACAGGTAAGAGAGGTATAAATCCAAAGCAGGGAACATGAAGAGAAATAATATGCAGTTCTGAGAATTTTGAGGTTAAATTCATAAGGGGAGCTGAGGTTGGGCTCCTGGAGGATCCCCTGAAGAAGAAAGACCAGGCCAATGATATGAGAGTATCTGAGGGAGAAGTGACCCTTTACAGTAATTTTACCATCTGGCCAGTAGACCTTAAGCACAGAGAATTTCAGAGGAACTGAAGGAAAGAGTCCTTTTGAAGATCTTGTCACTTCTGCTGATCTTGTTACTTGTTCCCCATGAGCCCTCTTTGCTGCCAAATCTTTGACTTAGGGGATGTCATGCTGGTTTTACCAGAAGAGACACCGCTCTTCTTCCTTTCATCCCTCTTGCCTTCCCTCTCTTTGGGGGAAGTCAATGAAAATGACTGTAATCTTTTTTTAAGATTTTATTTTAGAGAGAAACAGAGATAGCAAGAGAGAGCACGAGCTGGGAAGAGAGATTAGAAGCAGACTCCCCACTGAACAGGGAGCCCGGATGTGGGTGCATCCCAGGACTCTAGGATCATGACCTGAGCCCAAGGCAGACGCTTAACTGCCTGAGCCACCCAGGTGCCCCTGAAAATGACTGTAATCTTTAAAGTATGTCTAATTATGAAAATAACATATACTTAGAAATCACAGAAAATACAACCAAATTAAAAAATATAAAGAGGAAAATAAAACTCTCTAAAATGAATTGTAAGAAATAACCTCCTTTCAGGCACCTGGGTGGCTCAGTTGGTTAAGCAACTGCCTTTGGCTCAGGTCATGATTCCAGGGTCCTGGGATCGAGTCCCACATCAGGCTTCCCCTGCTCTGCGGGGAGCCTGCTTCTCCCTCTGCCTCTGCCTGCCACTCCCCCTGCTTGTGCGCTATCTCTCTCTCTCTGTCAAATAAATAAATAAAATCTTTAAAAAAAAATAACCTTTCATATTACATAGCCTTTCAAACTTTTTATCTGTGTATAAATATAACAGGGTAGAATATAATACTGTTTTATCAACCTCTGTGTTAACTTATTAGCATCACTTGTAAGAGTTGCAGAAGACACCATTGCATACTAAAGCCCATATTTAAAACCGATTCCTAAAAAAAACCAAAAACCAATTCCTCATTGGTGGGCATTTAGTTTGTTGTAATGAACATGTTTGTACAAACATCTTTGTCAGTCAGTGTGATTATTTTCAATGGATAAATTCAGAGAAATGTAATTTCTGGGTCAAAAAAAATACAAATTTTGAATGCTTTTTAAACAATTTAAAAAATTTCCTTGAGAAGTCTGTTTTAAAGATTTTTTTTTTTTTTTTATTTGAGACAGAATGAGAGACAGAGAGCATGAGAGGGAGGAGGGTCAGAGGGAGAAGCAGACTCCCTGCCGAGCAGGGAGCCTGATGCGGGACTCGATCCAGGGACTCCAGGATCATGACCTGAGCCGAAGGCAGTCGCTTAACCAACTGAGCCACCCAGGTGCCCCGAGAAGTCTGTTAACAGGAACATCTTTCTATTCTCTCCAATATAGTTTATTATCAAACTTCTTAGTTTTATCATAAGAGTCCAAAAGAATGGTTCAATCTGCATTTATTTAATTACTTGTAAAGTTGATTATTTTGAGAGTAGAGATGGGACATTTTTTTGTGTGTGTGAATTTTCTATTCATGTTCCTGCTGTAGTAATTATATTTTTTCCTGATTAGAAATATACTATATAAATATTTATGGCTGGATAATGTTTTTAGATATAAATTTCATTTTGTTTTTCTTGCATTTTCTTGCCACTTCTCCACCTATACCCCCCATTCTGTCCTCTCTCCATTTAAGCAGGTGTATGACTGTGCTCTATTGCCTTAGGGGAGATAGGAAGTATAGAAAACAGAAGTAGCCTGTAAGAAATTCTGGTTTCTCTTCCATCTCCCCCACCTCAAATCCTTAGACTCGTCAAGGAATGCAAGATTTGAAAAAAACTGGCTGAGAGCCCAGGAGAAGTGGGAAGGAGATAGCGTTTTCTCCTTGACCAAAAAGCACTTCTGTCTGGGGAAATTAGCCATATTTGATTTGACAATCAAATGTTTATATCTGTATTTATGAGTTAGTGTAACTAATTTTGGTAGCTAAGTTTACGAGAAATAGCTCTTTTATTGGTATCTCCAACATAAACAGATCTCAGAAGTGTGTTACATTATTTACAACCACTGCCATTATTTGTTTAACTTGGCTGACCATGAAGTTAATTAGGGCATGTGGTTGTTGGGAGATAGGGTGATGTGTGGAAAGGACACCCTCAGGACATCAGAAAGGTTATCTATGATCTGTTTCCATCTCTGCCACTCATTGACCTTGGACAGTCGTGGAACTTCTCAAAACTTTCCTCCTTATGTGAGAGATTCAACCAGTAACACCAACAGGAGAAAACCAATTCAGATTCCTTGGAATCTGTCATGTCACTTATTAGACATTGAATGCCTTCTCTACCAGACACTGTTGTAGACACAGAAGCTAGGAGAAAGAAAGAAACCCCTTCTCTGCCTTCAGGGAATGTAGGCATACACACAGGGAATTAGAACACACTGTAAAACTCATCATTTTATAGAATCTATATTTTATATGCTTTATATGAAATACATAGCATAATTTCACAGCAATATTATTCAATGCTCTAATTGAGATGCAAACAAAGAATTGTAGAAGAGCAAGAAAACCAATAACTGTTTATGGATTATATTATCTCTCTAAAACAAATGGTTTAGTACTACTGGATTTTTTTTTTTTTTTTTGAAAAATAATTCTTATTCAGTGCTTGGTGATCCAACCTGCAGACAGTTTCTGTTCACGGAACCGGCACAGTAAGGGGAAATGAGAAAATGAGAAAAAGTATCTGGTCATAATTTAATATTAGATAGCACAAATGAAAGGAAAAGAGTAACCATAAAGGATAAACTGAGAGTTTTATTGGACTTCCTCACATTTAATCTTATAATTTAGAATCTTTTTACTTTGAATGATTGATGATGGGGGCACCAAAGGGCTTTACCCAGCCACACTGATTGCAGGAGCCTTGATTTAGTGGCAGTTTGACTATCAAAGGATTGCTTACTCTGAGATATGGATCATTCCATCAGATTCCCTTGTACTTGGCATTTTATTCATGCATTCCCACTATAAAGCTACCAGTTGTGGACAAAGAGGAAGAAACCAAACAAACCCAATTTGGAAACTCCTAGCAAGAGTTGTCTGGCAGGCAGCTGTTCAAATGAAGCCTTTCTTTGGCCTCACCTCTATATTCATGTAAGTAGTTAAGAGTTGGCCTTATATCTAAAGTTCATTTGGGAACCTTCATTCCATTAGACTTATTGTCAATATCTCCAGTCTCCCCATTTTCAAATTGAGAGTCTAAATAACTTAAGATTTTTCAAAAGTCTCCTTCTTTGTGCAGGTTTGCTAATTCTCTATTGGAAAGGTTGAAATCTGCAAGCTTGGTGACTTATATGCATTTGAAAAATCAATTTAAAGAAAAGGTACCTCCTGCCAGCCATGGCAACTGCAGATGAGTTGAAATCCTTTCAATTTCTCTTGCTATTCAAAATGGGTCTCTAGTGTTTTTGCACTTTAGCCAAAAGCTTTTAGGCTTAGTATAAAGCCTTCGGAGTGACAGAATAAAATGTATGTGCATTTTCTCATCACATATCCTCAAGCCAGATTTTCCATGTTTAAAAAGAAAATAATAAAAATGAAAGACTTAAGAAAGCCCTGGTCACATGCAGTCAAAATAACATTTTACTCAGTTAACATTCTCTAAGCTGAATATGTGACTGAATGCTATGGTACGGAAGTAGTTTCTTATATTTAGCATCAAAAGAGAGTCGATGGTCTATATTAGTTTGAGCACTCTCTTTAGCAAATGTACAGAGTTTTAAGAACATATCTAGGAAAGGTGGGCATGTTTAAGATTTCTGCCCATTGTATGACAGTATTAGATTTTCATTCTTTTCAGGATGGTGCTTAACTCTGTTTTCTTGAATACAAAAAATGGAAGATAGACAGGCTTGAATCAAGTCTGTGCCTGTGCATCAGTCAGGATGATGGGTGGCAGAAACAAGAAGTAATGGCTGTGCCCAGGGTCATGTGGCACCGAGCATATATTACATATCTTATTTAATCTTTATTACACTCACAGATGTTGGCAGTTACCATTATTTTATGGATAGGAAGACCATAGCTTAAAAATGTTACTTGCAAAGATGATGTAGCAAACACATGGCTACATATTTAATCCCAAATTTAGATTACTCAGAAGCCTAGGTGCTCCTTGCCCCTCATAGCAGGAGCTCAGAAAAAAGGAAATTCCTCTCCCTGCCACGTCCCTCACAGAATGGCCATCTGATTATTCTGCTAGCTTAATGGAAAGTGTGCCAGATTTAGAATCAAAGGAACTTGGTCCAGGTCTGGGCCTTGACCTCACTGCTGACTATCCCCATGATCCTGGTCAAGTAGGACTTCTCATCTGCTTAGTTCAGTGCTTAGAAAGTGAGATCAATCATTCTGCTGCCCTCAAGCATCTAAGAGTGAGGTCTGCTCTTTTTCTTAAGTTTTAATATTAGGACTTGCCTACTCAAAGGTCATTTCAGGATCAAACTGGCCTTGCCTTATCTGGGAAAGGGCTTTGTAAACTATAAAGTACTTTGTTGCTCTAAGGATTGCTTTTTAAAAGCTGATAGCTTCATGTTTTTTCCTCTGCTTTAAGGCACGGAAGACATTTAAGTTAAAATTTTAAATGGGAGTAAACCTACTGAGCTACCAATAACATCAACAATCAAGCATAATCCATCACTAGATTAGTTTTCTGGTCATCTACTTCAGGCTCAAAGAGAATTATTAGGGGATAGCATAGGTTTTCATTGCTTTTTTAGTATTTTTGCATTAAGAATACTCATGAAAAGGTTTTTTTAATTTTCTTATTTTATTTTATTATGTTAGTCACCATACAGTACATCATTAGTTTTTGATGTAGTGTTCCATGATTCATTGTTTGCATATAACACCCAGTGCTCCATACAGTACGTGCCCTCCTTAATACCCATCACTGGGCTAACCCATCACCCCACCCCCCACACCTCTAAAACCCTCATTTTCTTGGAGTCCATAGTCTCTCATGGTTCATCTCCCCCCTCCAATTTTGCCCCCTTCATTTTTTCCTTCCTTCTCCTTTCTCCTAATGTCCTCCATGCTATTCCTTATGTTCCACAAATTAGTGAAGCCATATGATAATTGACCTTCTCTGCTTATTTCACATGAAAAGGTTTTAGAAATAAAGTTTGGAATTAAAAATAAACTGTCATTATAAATAATTATCAATACTTATTTTTGGATGATGTATTTCAGAGAAGCCTTCTATTTATCCCTTTCCTTCTCTCTCGCTCTCTTTGGCAAGTAGTGTGTGTGTGTGTGTGTGTGTGAGAGAGAGAGAGAGAGAGAGAGAGAGAATATTTAATAGGGGTCATTTAATATACCCAGCTTTATATTCTGCTAATTTCACTTCATGGTATATTGAATTTTTCTATGCTGTGATTCTTTTGTCTTTCATAGCTACATAACAGTCCCCTAATTTTGGACACTAGATTATTTCCAATGTTTTACAACTCTAAATGATATTTAGTGAATATTTAATGTTTGTGATTGCCAAAAATTCTGATGATTTCTTTAGGATAGATTTCTTGGAGTAGGAAAGGATAGCTCTTCAAAGGCTCTTGATGCATAATGCTTAGGTTCACTCTAGAAAGTTTATACTAATTAATATTCATACCAACAATCTCTGAAAGTAGGAGTTTCACCTTATCCTTGTTTACACTGAATATTTTTGCAAGCCTAATCTTTTAAATAGATTAAATAGACATAAAATTACATTTTAACAAATATAATCAGAACAAAAACATAGTATAACAAAATAATTACAAAAACTGCCCATAGTTCACTGAAAGTATGCATATAGTGTTTAATATGGCTAATTTCTATTACATTCCCAAGTTTTTGCCATTCCACTATAACTAAACAAGAAGTTGGCAATATAGTCGTGGTTCCCCACATTAAACACTATACAAATACTGTCTGCATTGAATTTTATCATTGTGTCAAATCATAGCTGAATTGGTGAATAACACATTGCTGTGTGTTAGGTTTGATTTGTAATTCTTTGGTTACTAGTGATAGCATTTTTAATATACTTATTAGCCCTTTCTTCTCGAAAGATATCATTGTGCAGTGGTTGAGAAGGTCGTCTTTGGAGTCAGTCAGCCTGGTTTGAATCCTGGTTCTGATACTTAGTAGGTATTTAACCTAGAGCAAGGTATTTAAAATTTCTGTCCTTGGGGCACCTGGGTGGCTCAGTCATTAAGCATCTGCCTTCAGCTCAGGTCATGATCCCAGAGTCCTGGGATCGAGCCCCGCATCAGCTCCCTGCTCCGCGGGAAGCCTGCTTCTCCTTCTCTCACTCCCCCTGCTTGTGTTCCCTCTCTCGCTGTGTCTCCCTCTGTCAAATAAATAAATAAAATCTTCTAAAAAAATAAAAAATAATAAAATTTCTGTCCTTTATTTTTCTCACATAAAAAATAAGGGTGATATTAATAGTGTGTATCTCATAAAATTAAGTCATATAAGTACTTGGTATATCAACCCAACTGCATATGTATAGTAATTTTTAACAAATGGTAACTTGATTTTGCAGTGTTATTTCTCCTATTGATAAGTAAAAAAAACATTAATAAGAGCATTAGCTTTATAGTTTGTGGTTTCCCTTCTTTTGGGGAGTGGACAGTAAAAGTGAGAGGTCAGAAGGAATATGAGACTCAGAGAAATGGCACAGAAAAACACAGGTCATCTTTCTCTTTCTGCCATGGCCAGCCTAGATACCACTTTTTATCACTAATATACTAACTAGTGCAATGGAAAGAGTCTGGGACAGCACAGATAATCAAGTCTGTATATGTAATGAATTCATCTACCCTTAAACACATCCAAGGTATCTTAGGGCACCCAAAGTATTTGTGTGCTCTTCTGACCTCACCTTTTGTGTAGGCAAAGGATGAGACTTGTTCACAGTTTACTAAGGTGATAGGGTTAATGTAAGTCAGACTGCAAGACTTAATGGTTTTGGCTTGTCAGTCCACTTCTGAGATCGGGATCCAATATGTCATCATGCTGTGCAATTCCCATCTGGAGTGGTTGCTGGGCAACCAGACTGTGATTTGGTAGAAATAGTAGACAATTCTTTGAAGCATGATCCCACTTGACCATTTTCACTAACATATTTACAGTTCATTATAGTTCTCTTCCATTTGGTTTTCTGGCAGTCTAAAGCCAATGTTCTCCAACTAAAAATACTTTCAAGTCTAATGAGATTTCCATTTCTCACTCTTGTTCATTTTCATCAGCAAAACTACTAATGGGTTGCCAAGACATGTTTTTTTTCTTTCACTGAGGTTATAACCAAAACTTTACTTAAGTACCAAGCTAGAATTAAAGCCTCATGAAGATCTAGAGCTGCCAGCCCTGTAGATGGCTATAAATGCCCCTGAAACATTCATTTCTAAGCTTCATATAAGTTTTGTTGTGATGTTGATATAGGCAGTGGTACGATGAACTAGAAAACCAGTCGTCCTTTGATTAATTCCACGAAGTCACCTCCTTCGTCCATTCAGTCACCGTTCCACAGATATGTATTTTTAAGATTTTATTTATTAAAGAGCGTGCATGCAGGAGAGGGGGACAGGGGCAGAGGGAGAGCAGGGAGCTCCACACAGGGCTGGATCTCAGGACCCCGGGATCATGACCTGAGCTGAAGGCAGGCACTTACCCATCTGAGCCACCCAGGTGCTCTCCACAGGTATTTTCTAAGTGTCTGCTATGTGGCTAGCGCTGTGCTAGGCTCTGGGAATTCAACTGTGAATATGACAGAGCCTCTGCCTTCAATTTGCTCATTGTCAAGTGGAAGAGACATTACGGAGAGCAACTGTTATCATGCAGATGGACAAGTGCGATGTGAGCACCAAAAGGGGGATAGTTAACCAAGATGTAGGAGGTAATGGAGGAGTCAGATATGTTTCACAATATGAAACATGAAAGGTGAGTTAACAAAGAGATTAGAGAGTGGAAAACGATTCCAGGCAAAGAGAACACAGTGTACAGAGACTGAAAGAGAATTCACAGCAGGGTTGGGAATGTGCAAGCTGTTGAGTATGGCTAGAGAATGATGGGAGGATGAGGGGCGCCTGGGTGGTTCAGTTGGTTAAGCATCTGCTTTCAGCTCAGGTCATGATTCCAGGGTTCTGGAATTGAGCCCCACACGCATCAGGCTCCCTCCTCACTGGGGAGTCCTCTTGACCCTTTCCCTCCCTCCCCACTCATGTTCTCTTTCACTCTCTCTCAAATCTTTTAAAAAATGAAGATGGGAAGATGGGAAAATTCAGATGGACAGTGTCTATATTTGGAGGGGAGATATTAAGTCTGTTCAGTAAGGTTTTGTCTCATGCCTTTAGTTTTCCATCCCAGACAAAAGAATGTTTGTTTGTTTTTTTTAATTTTTTTTTAATTCTTATGTTAATCCCCATACATTACATCATTAGTTCTAGATGAAGTGTTCCATGATTCATTGTTCGTGCACAACACCCAGTGCTCCATGCAGAACGTGCCCTCCTCAATACCCACCACCAGGCCAACCCATCCTCCCACCCCCCTCCCCTCTAGAACCCTCAGTTTGTTTTTCAGAGTCCATCTTCT
>NW_028045341.1:0-435 GCF_054177405.1 Leptonychotes weddellii
GTAAAATTCTCCTAATGAAATGTAAAACTTACAAACCGCCAACTCTTGTCATGTGAGTAAAATTAACCCCCTGAGAATATCTACTGCCTTGTTTTCTTATTAGCCCCATTTTAAAATATTTAAAATGTACGGGTCAAAAATTAAGCTTAAGGCTACATTTTCTCATAAGTTAATCTGCATATTTTAAAAAACATTTTAATGGAAAAGAATGCTAAATCATTTCCATCTAAATCCTTCTCCATAGGCCTGGAGAACACAGAAGCAATGACAGGGACAAGATGTAGATCCTCTTAAAATTATGCGTTCTGTTTTATTTGAAGGCAAGAAGAATATCCAACGGGCATTCTATTTTTTTTTTAATTTTATTATTTTATGTTAGTCACCATACAATACATCATTGGTTTTTGATGTGGTGATCCATGATGCATTGTTTTC
>NW_028045342.1:0-435 GCF_054177405.1 Leptonychotes weddellii
CTTGCCAGAAGCGGCCGACGGAGGCCCCTCCCCCGCCGTCTATCCTCCCGAATATCGCCTCGGATTCACTTCTCCGCACGTCCTACCTTCCAGAAAGTGGTCGCTTTTCTGTTCAGAGAGTTGTTGCTATTCCTTTCTTCGATCTCCTGTTGAGTTTGTAGGTGTTCAGAATGGTTTGATCCCTATCCAGCTGAATTCCCGAGAGGAGACGAAATCCAGGTCTCCTATTCCTCTGCCATCTTGCTCCGCCCCCCTCCTTCACAAACTTTTTAAAATTACATTTTATGACTACATTGGTATAAAGACAGATATGTGAACATTGTATTAAAACATTTTCTTCAACTAAAAAGTTTATTTTTCTTTCTTCTGATTTTAAAAGGAATGGAGATTTTCTCATGGGTCCCTAAAGTAGGGCAGACAGTAGGCACTGTACCT
>NW_028045343.1:0-435 GCF_054177405.1 Leptonychotes weddellii
GGAAACCCTGCACAAAATGAACTCAACTGTTGGTATGTTCATTTGTTGATAGGCACACATCCTATGCCTTTGTGAGTGGGATTAGCGCCCTTACAAGCAGAGGCCGGAGAGCCGGCTCGCTCTCTCCCCACCATGTGAGGGTACAGAAGACAGCCATCACCAGAAAGAGGGCCCTCATCAGAACCCGACCGCGCTGGTGCCATGATCACGGGCTTCCAGCCTTCAGAACTGAGAAATCAATGTCTGTTGATAAGCCACCCGGTTTATGGTATTTTATTATAGCAACCAGAACCGATTAAGACAGCAAGTCATTAAGCTATTTTCTCTCAGCTCCAAACCTGCCCTTCGAGGGGATGGCATTGGGATGCTGGGGCTGGAACTTGGCAAGCCACCCTTCCGCCAGGCCAGCTGCTCCCTGGTCACTTGTGAGGGGGA
>NW_028045344.1:0-435 GCF_054177405.1 Leptonychotes weddellii
AACATTTTAAACAAAAGCAGAACTTCTCCTTAGTTTACAGTCTAGTCGAGGAGATACTAAATTATCACAAACTTACTATTACTATTATTCACAAATTATGAAGGGAAAAGTGGGGTATTACAAGAGAGGCTCTTTGGCTAATTTACATTTAGATGTCAGCCACTATCACAAGGTTGGTTTAGTTGGAGAAACCTGATCTGAGATGAGCATTTAGAGGATTTATTAGGGCACGTGCGTGGGGTCAACACCTGGGAAGCAGGATTTGATAAAGCAAGAGGTTGAGCTGTAATATTGTCTCACTGGAAACCTCAGGTGACCCTTTGGGGAGTTTCAAAGATGGGATGATGGCTCTACTAAATTAGGATGGGAGGTCTAGGCTTTTAAGTCCTCCTGTCAATAAGTCACTTGATGTGGATTGCCCTGGGGCGGAGGTGT
>NW_028045345.1:0-435 GCF_054177405.1 Leptonychotes weddellii
TAACAATAAAAAATTAAAAAATAAAAAAAGTTAATTCCAGAGGAGGTGAGGCTATTTAAAAAATAAAACAAGGGAGCACCTGGTGGGCTCAGTCAGAAGAGCATGTGACTCTGGACTTCGGGGCCATGAGTTCAAGCCCCACGTTGGGTGTAAAGATTACTTAGATAAGTAAACATTTAAAAAAAATACAGGATTCATCAAAACGTATCTGAGCGGGCATGTGTGTGTGTGGTGGGCGGGTTGGCTGGGGTGATGGATGATGATCTCTATAATATTTTGATCTGAGACTTGAATCTGAGGGAAGGGTGCTCTGGTAAAGGGAGACACACATACAAAAGCCATGCGGTGGGACTCCTTCAATTTACCTCTTCCTTACTTCCCTTCCTCAAGGACTGACCCTCTCTGCATTGCCTCTGCTTCTGTCCACAAGACTTA
>NW_028045346.1:0-435 GCF_054177405.1 Leptonychotes weddellii
TTTTGGAGGCTTTGATTGGATAGAAATCAGATATCAAATCTGGAAATTGTGTGATTTCCTGCGATAGATTCTCAGATTGACTTTTAATTTTGTTTCTTTCTTTCTTTTATTTTATTATGTTATGTTAATCACCATACATTACATCATTAGTTTTTGATGTAGTGTTCCATGATTCATTGTTTGCATATAACAACCAGTGCTCCATTCAGTACGTGCCCTCTTTAATACCCATCACCAGGCCAACCCACCCCCCTCCCCTCTAGAACCCTCAGTTTGTTTCTCAGAGTCCATAGTTTCTCATAGTTTGTCTCCCCCTCCGAATTCCCCCCCTTCATTTTTCCCTTCCTACTATCTTCTTTTTTTTAACATATAATGTATTAGTTTCAGAGGTACAGGTCTGTGATTCAACAGTCTTACACAATTCACAGAGCTCAC
>NW_028045347.1:0-435 GCF_054177405.1 Leptonychotes weddellii
GACTCCAGCCCCAAAGTGGCTGAGGGTGCTAGACATAGCGGATAAGCAAGGAGGGGTCCTCTGTTGGCTCTGATAAGCGGGTGAGGTTCTGTCTTCTCCTCCATGGGGCCTTCAGGCCTGCTGTGGGTGATTTAGCTCAAGTCCGGTTCGAGGTGCCAGCTGGGCACTCTGGCAAGGCAAGGCCACTAAGCAGAGCAGAGGTGGTGTGGCTGCAAGTAGCCAGGGCAAGCAGGCTCTCGTCCTGTCCTCTGTGGTGGCCACTGGCGCCCCAACCGTTGCAGTCTTTCCTGGGGCCGCCAGGCAGTCTCTCCACAGAAGCCCGGACAGAGCCCATCTTCAGTTTGAGGTCCTCTACCCCTGGCTGGGCCCCGGAAAGACACCTTGAGCTGAGTTCAGGGTGACATTGGGCTCTGGCCGCAGGAGACCGGCCCTCCT
>NW_028045348.1:0-435 GCF_054177405.1 Leptonychotes weddellii
GTACTATTAATAAAACATAATAGGGATAAGTGTTTTCATAAAACTTGTACTTCAGTTACGTGTGGGTGAATGCGTGCACATTAGTTGCTATATAAAAATGTATTTCTTACGGGGCGCCTGGGTGGCTCAGTTGGTTAAGCGACTGCCTTCGGCTCGGGTCATGATCCTGGAGTCCCTGGATTGAGTCCCGCATCGGGCTCCCTGCTCGGCAGGGAGTCTGCTTCTCCCTCTGACCTTCCTCCCTCTCATGCTCTCTGTCTCTCATTCTCTCTCTCTCAAATAAATAAAAATAAAATCTAAAAAAAAAAAATGTATTTCTTACTCTTTGTCCAGGTCAAAAGCATTTGAAAGCCACTAGTGCAGGACTCAGGGTATATGAAAAGTAATTCTGTACACACAGAGAGCTCCCAAGAGTATCTTTAATGGGGAGCCCCA
>NW_028045349.1:0-435 GCF_054177405.1 Leptonychotes weddellii
TTTTTTTTTTTTTTTTTTATTCATGAGAGACAGAGCGAGAGAGAAAGGCACAGGGAAAAGCAGGCTCCCAAGGAGCAGGGAGCCCGATGCGGGACTCGATCCCAGGACCCTGAGATCATGACCTGAGCCGAAGGCAGACGCTTAACTATCTGAGCCACCCAGGCGCCCTATAAATTTCTTGTTATATATTTCATTCTAGTTGTTTTGTTTGGATCAGATATCCTTAAATAAGACAATGAAATCTGCTTTAATTTCAGTATAAAATATTTTGGGCTACTGTAATTTCTTCTAGACAGATAAAATGAGGAAGAAATAATAAAGATGCTAAGCTTTTTGTAGGCTTAAATTCTCTAATTTACATACTCTAAGATACAACAAACTTGTGGACTTATCAAAAAATAATAGGGTAAATCAATGTATACTGACTTAGAGATA
>NW_028045350.1:0-435 GCF_054177405.1 Leptonychotes weddellii
GCTCTTTCCAACAACCCATCTTTCCCCCTCTTAAACCTGAGCCCCATTGGGACTTCTGTCACCAACTGTGGCACTGCTTTGTTCACCTGGTTCTCTCCTTGCCTTCTGGGCCCCGGCCCTCATGCACGGATGACCTCCTCCCTGCCTCAGCCCCCCTCACCGTGTGGGAAACATCAGTGCGCACATTGATGATGCCCCTCCCCCCCCCACCCCCAGCATCCTGGCCTCCGTTCTTGACCTCCTTGGCTCCAGTGGCCTGTCCCTATCTCATTTTAGCAACCCTCTTTACATCTTGTCCTGATCAGGATCAGAATCGTGATACAAAGCACCTCAGTCTTACGCTCCCAAGCTTCTACGTCAGTCTGTCACTTTACCACTGAGCGTTCTGCAGAACTGTGGACCCCACCACCTGCCACCCACCTTTAGGTGATTTCT
>NW_028045351.1:0-9375 GCF_054177405.1 Leptonychotes weddellii
TCTCCTGTTGAGTTTGTAGGTGTTCAGAATGGTTTGATCCCTATCCAGCTGAATTCCTGAGAGGAGACGAAATCCAGGTCTCCTACTCCTCCGCCATCTTGCTCCGCCCCCCAATTTTAATTATTTTAATTTAATGTTAATTATCCACCGATTATCCTGAAAGCGTGCCACGTATTTGAATGATACAGGTCAAAATGAATTTTGAGTGGAATAGAGACTCTTCAGGAATTAGTTGAGTATTTCCTCTACCACTGTGATCCCTTGTCAGTTCCAACACTTTATGTTTCTAAATGGTGGCTTGCAGAGATAATGCTAAGCATAACTCACGCCAGGTGAGCCGAGGAGTCCTCACTGAGGTGGTGACTGGTCTTGCAAGAACAGGGGAGCCATGATGCTGCTTTTGAGAGAAGCTTTTGATTCTGGTTGCTCTGAGTTCATCTGAGAGATGTGGCCCAAGAAGGAAACCTGAAATAGTTTTTCACTGCTCATCACTCAACGGAGAGGAGGAGTGGATTGGCTGTTACCTATGCATCTTGCTTTCATAAGCACTGTGTGACATCAGTAAGCTCTTTTTGTCTTGGATTCCATTTGAATCAAAATGCTGAGCTTGGTGTGGGGACAAAGTCTTATCTTTTCTATATACTCTCACACTGACACGTGAGATACCCGGCTCTTTTTATTAATTGCTTTCTATTTCTTTTTCTTTCCTTGCTTCAAGAACCAGTGATAACATATGGAGACACTGTGTCATAACTCGTCCTTGGTGCCACTAGAACAGGATAAGTCCTAAGTGTTGGGAGGCCAATGAGGAGGTCTCACCCCACGTTTGCTGCGTCGAGTCTGGGGGTGGAATTGGATCTTTTAGGGTCAACAGAGCTGATTCAGATGCGATGCCCGTTTTCTCCTATCACTGTGATACAGAAGAGAATAAGACAATATAATGAGATATTCCGGCATTCCTTAAAGTACACGACGCAAAGTATATTAGTGCCCATATGAGAAATGATCCCTTCCACCTGCTGACTCTGCTGCTTGTTTACTTGGAGCTGTGGCTTCCAATTTGCTGAACTATGTTATTTGGAAAAAGATAGCTTTGTGCCCTTTTCATGGAAGCTGGATTTTCTAATTACCATGATTTATGCTTTCCTGTCTCTGGATCCACAGTGATGTGAAGTTCACCCATTTTCCCTGCTCTCTAGGTTACCTGGATTTTGTAGGCACTTCACAGCCTCCTATCTGGTCTCCCTGGCTCCGGTCTTACCCTGTGTGCATTTATCTTTCACAGAGCTGCCCAGAGTGGAGTGATTTTTCCCTTCTATGGCTCACTACCTGCTTTGGCTTACCACTTCCCAAGGCAGCACTGTGTTTCCCGAACCTCCAAGTCAGTGCTGTCCCCTGTGAGCAACGAGCAACGTCCTGGTTTGTGTCTTTGAGTGTCAGTGTGGAACATTCTCCTCTAGCCAGTGCTTCCTCCACCTCGCTGTCTCTTGCTCATTTTAAAGTCAGAGCGGAGAGTTGTCTCTTCTGGGATGACTTCCCTGAAACACCTCCTCAAACCACCAACTCCAGTGGGTGCCTCTTCTTTGTACTGTCTTGGTATCCTGTTGTCTTAAGGATGGACGTGTTATATACAGCAGGAGGAAGTCACTGTGGTCCCAGGAGGAAACAAGAATTAGGCTGGGAAGGACGAACTTTACTATTACTTTAGTATTCTCACGGGTCCCCGGGAAGGGGCCATGGGGGGGCTACGTGGGGGAGTACCAGGATGGTAAGGAGGCAGAAGGGGCAGGAGCGAGGGGTAAGGGGACGCTAGACCCTTTCCTGGGGTTGGCAAGGGAAAGGCAGGGCAGGGTAAGGCAGGGCAGGGTGAATACTTTAGGACTGGGAGTTTGGATAATTTTGGTGAGCTCTGGATGATAGGGGTAGCCTCTGGTAGCTTCAGACTGGCCCAGGGATGACCAGGGAAGAGGATTGTTGCCTCCTGGGGTGTATGAGCCAGGCAGAGCAGATCTGGCTCTGGACTGGGCGGTTTGCATATGCTCCTGGGTAGTCTGGACCCTGAACGGTGGTCTCTCCCCAGCCAGAAAGGTTTTCTGAAATGTCAAAACATCATGATGTATGGACAATTTTTAGATATTTTAAAAAATATGTGTATATGTAATATACCTGTGCATAGCTCTGCCACTATTTTTTTGTCTTTTGATAACAACTTTATAGAGGTATAATTAGCATAGTATTCACTCATGTAAAGTGTACAGTGGTCTTTAGTGCATCCAGTTAGGCAACCATCACCACAGTCAATTCTAGAACAGTTTCACTGTCCTACAGCCAAAAAAGTGGAAACAACCCAATGTCCATCAACTGATGAATGGTTGAGTAAAAGGCAGTCAAGCCCTCCAGTGGAATATCATCCAGCCATACAAAGGAAAGAGGTGCAGACCCAGACTGTGACGTGGATGACCCTTGAGGGCTCTATGCGGAGGGCAAGAAGGTGGGCTTTCCATTTAGTTCCCATTTCTGCCTCCTTCCTTAGAAGGTAGACACCCTGAGGTCAGGGGATACCTCCTGTGTTTTATATTCCCAGCATGGTGTTTGGCGTACAGCAAAAAGTTTTGGGAAACTAACAAATATTGCACTTCGAGTGGTATTAGTTGAAATGGTACGAGATGACTTTGAAGGCGGAAGAAAGAACCAGGAAAACTGAAGGGTGTTGTAAAGTCATTGACAAAATGAAAACAGAATAACAGCAAGAACACAAAACTCCAGTGCCTCAAAATAGAGTGTTTTGTAAACTAAACCCAGTTTACAAAACTTTGGTGGCCCTTCCAGTGGAATCCATGCTTGTTTCTTAGTCCATTGGTCTCCTTGGCCTGGGATGTGAGCCCCTCTTCCCTTCTGCCATTGCCGAAGGATCTGAGAGAAATGGTCAGAGCTTTCAAACGCAGCCACCCCCGGGATCTTGCTTGTTTAACGACGTGCTTTTCTAGGACAGAGTGTATACTTGCCCTTATGGGCTGACCTCTCCCTTGCTCAAGTTCTGGTCCCTAAGGCGAATCTGCTAAAGCTCGTCCTCACTGCTGGGCGTAGGGAGAGGATTGTGAGAAGTAAACGCAGCCCCGAACTGCTGGGTGTGCCCTTTTCCATAGGAGCTTTCCAGGTACCCAGTGGTTGTCACCGTACTTAGGTACTTAGGCACTCCTGTGCGGGTACCTTCCCTGACACAGCCAAACACCTTTCAACAAAATAAAGAAAAAAAACACTTCGTTGCCAAGGCACAGAGATGCTTTAGTACATCTTTTATACATCGCTTACTAAGGACAGTAAGAGGGAGCAGGGGCAATGCCGTGATTTGTGTGTGCATACGAGAGCGACGGTCCTGTTCGTGGATGAGGGAAGGCTGCAACAGAACTGCTGTCAGGCCGACGGAGGAGGATTGACTCACCCCCCTTGTTCTGCTTTTTTGCATTCATTCAACACAACTGGATAACCCGCACCCTCAGCATGATGCCTGTCCTTGGACAGTGACACATGGCTTTGCCCCTGCTGGCTGCCAGTTATTCTCCAATCGTGTCTGAGCTGCAGCTTCATCAATTTCTTTTTTCTTTTCTTTTCTTTTTTTTTTTTTTTTGAGGCAGGAAGAAAACTCACAAATAAGAATTGACTACTCAGTCCAAGATAGTTGATGCATAGGCATGTTTGTTTTCCACAAAAACCTCAGAGTGGGTATTGTTTGGTCTGTTTTTACAGGTGAGGAAACTGGATGCCACGTAAGTTACATAACTTGTGGAGGGTTTGAAATGTCTTTTCCTTGATGCCAGCATCGCCCATTTATCAGTTCACTTATTTTTGTCCTTGTATACATGTTTTTTGAGGTTTCTGAAGGTGAACTCACAGTCTAGTGGGAGAAAGAAATAAAAAGTCGCCGCTTGAAACTATAGGGAGTTTCAGGGAGGGAGCCTGGGATAACTTAAATTGAATTTGGCCTCCAGAGAGGGCACTGGGGGGTGGAAAGGACAGAACCTGACCATAACACTCGATCTCAGCTGTAAAGGACAAGCCGTGGACTCCCAGGTGGGGAGGGGAAGGGGGGCTTGACAGTTGGTGGGTGTCTCGTGCTCGTGCTCGTGCCAATGAGAAGAGGCAGCATGAATGCTCAGAGTGCCCACATGCAGAGGACTTTATGCTTAAAGCTGGGATCTTGAAAAAGTCACCAAGTAGTAGGCTATCCTATTACCTGATCCTGTCCCATCATAAGCTACAGCGATGTCCTCGGGGCCCTAATAGCCCTCTGTTAGCCTGGAAAAGAAGAGAGTGATTAAATCAGCTAAGACAAGTGGGAAGAAGCTCTGTAGAGAGGTTACATTTTTTAAAAATTTAAATTCAGTCTAGTTAACATATAGTGAATTATTAGTTTCAGGGTAGAGTTCAGTGATTTATCAGTTGCATGTGTAATACCCAGTGCTCATTACATCACGCGCCCTCCTTCATGCCCATCACCCATTTACCCCATCCCCCCACCCACCTCCCCTCCGGCAAGCAAGAGGTTACATTTGAGCTGGTTCTGGAAGATGCAAGGGATTATTCTGTCAGAGCACAGAAGAGGGCAGAATGACAAATGAACAGGCAGGATGAACAAAAAATAGCATGGTATGTGTGTGGGGGGAGAAGTAGCCGGTACTTTTGTTCGACTTTATATTGCAATGCTTTCTGAAGTTATGTGCAGTTTTAAAAGCGGACTTTGATATTTAAAGCCATCTCAAAATGCCAGAAGAATCCTACTATAATGATAAAAATTTCTGACCCCCCAAACAGGCAGGAGATGTAGATGAGGGATTTTTTTTTGGGGGGGGGTGTGCTTTCAATAATACTGCATGAGCAAATATCCTCGAAGCTACAGTGCATGGCTCAGCCTGCTGGTTTCCGAAATAAACAAAGGGCAGAAATGTATTCCTGTTAATGTTAGCATCGTGGGGTGTGAAGTCTAAGGCAATAATATGGATGAGCTAAATGGGAACAAACTGGGAAGGGATGAGTAATTGACAATTTCAACAAAGCAACTCTACTGTACGTAACCGCACTTTAAAAAGAAATTTGAAGTCATTATTTTAAATGTGGCTACTTAATTTACTTGGGATGGTTTCACATTTGGACTGCAGCTGCCATTAAAGTGAGGAGTTTGTGTTCTTTGGTGAAGAGCGACTTCAGGTTTTGCTTCTGATCCCATATTTCTGTGTAATGTGTATACACCACAGACCTTCGTTCATTAGAGTCAGGCTTTTTCACTGACGGGGAAAATGGCCATACTCCAGGAGCTCGTTCTTTCTGCTTAGGTAGTGGCCATCCCAAGCATCTACTATATCATGAAATATGAGGGCAGTAAAACGAATCCTGAGGAGGATGCATTACAGCTGTATTTATAGATGGTCATTGTGCAGCGGGAGGAGAGCGGGGTGCATGGACCCTGGCTTAAGAGAGGTGCTTTCCACAGAGTCCTCTCTTGAAATTCCAGAGGAGTAAAATGCACGATTACAGTGTCCTTTGTGGAAGATTGCAGGAACATAAACAGTAATAATTCGGTGAGCTTGAACCAAGCCAAATGAAATAACTGCAATACTGTGAAGCTGCCTAAAAATTAGTGTATCTAGCCCAATCAATCAATCAAACTTTAAGTCCTCATCCCCGCCTGCAGAACATCGGGTGCTGTGAAGACCTATGGGTACGAATAGCATGCAAGTCGTCTCTGAACTGTGGCGGGAACCAGTGACTAGCAAACATTTTCTCCCCCCAATTTATTAAGTTTTCAGTATGCTCCATTGCAAAGATATAACAAATCATAGTTTAAGGCTTATCTCTATCAAAAGTACATTATGCACATACACCCATGCTGAAAAACTCAAGATATAGAGCATTCACAAATGGATGCCTCCTTTTCTTAACATTTCTGCAAGAATGATGAGGTGGTAAGGATGTACTAGGTTATTGGGGAAAAAATATCCTTGGCGCACCTGGGTGGTTCAGTCGGTCATGATCTCAGGGTCATGGGATTGAGCCCACGTTGGGCTCCATGCTCGGTGGGGAGTCTGCTTGAGATTCTCTCTCTCCCTCTGCCCCTCCCCTGCTCCTCTCTTTCTCTCTCAAATAAATAAACCTTTAAAAAGTCTTTAAAAAAATGCTTGCATATTCTTATAAACCTGTATGACACTGAAGTTAAACTCCAAGGTAGTTGGAATCTTTGCAGCCAGAGGACCTGTGTAAAATTCCTCAATAATTTCTAGTATTAATCATTTCCTATGTGTCCTATAGGGAACTAGGTACTGGGGTGTGTTTGTGTGTGTGTGTGTGTGTGTACAGTCTGAGTCTCAGTGATTCCAAGTCAGCTCAATAGTTAAACTATAATTATCCTGTCTTTCTCCATGAATATTGCTACAGACATCTGTGTCTTATGGCGCTTAGTCCCCGGGACCGTCAGCACCTGTCACCTTTTTAATTTGAAGATGATAATATAGGGGGTGCAAAGCTCATAAAAATAACAACAAAGTACAGATAGATGCAATAAAACATACACAAGAGAAAAAAGAGAACGGTAAAAGCAGGACTTAGGAGTACTTTGTCCGAGTGGAGGCAGAGAGAATGGGACAGTGGTGGGAAATATGGCAAAATGAGGGCTTTTACCAATGTCCTAGCTTTGATTTTTGCATGGTGGATTTATAAATAATTGGTATATTAAAAATAGCTACTCAATTACATACATATATGAATACACACAGACACACATGCACAGAAGTGGGACGTAGGGAGGCTAATGAGGAGAGTGGGTTATCAGTCAAGGATTATGATGATGTTAATTCTGTATACCCAAAGTCCAAGATAAAAAAATAACCTAAGAAAAGGACAGCCTCCTGAGGACTCAAAAGCTTTGAGATTTCCTCCAAAAGGCAAATAAACAAAACTAGGACTAAGAGAATGAAAACTTATGATAATAAGGGTAATCCAATTTATGGGTTATTGGTGTCCATAAAAAGAGCCAATATGACTTTTCAGATACAACAAGGGCACAAACTATGGAAGAAATAACTGATAAAATGGGAGTTTATGTAAGTGAAAAATCCTCTGTTCTCAAAAGGCAATGTCAGGAAAGTAGAAAGCTAACCACAGAATGGGAGAAAATATTTGCTAACACACATCTGATAAAAGATTGTCTCCAAAATATACAAGAACTCTTAAAACTCAACAATAAGAAAATGAATAACCAGGTTAAAAAAAATGGGACAGTGACCTGAACGTACACCTCATCAAAAATGACAGAAAGATGACAAATAAGCACATGAAAAGATGCTCCACAGCATATGTCATCAGGCAAATGCAAATTGAAACAACAGTGGGATACCACCACACACATATTAGAGTGGTCCAAATCCACATCACTGACGACACCACGTGCAAGCAAGGATGTAGATGGAGCACCAGGAACTCTCACTCATTAATGTTGAGAACACAAAATGGTGCAGACACTTTGAAAACAATTTAACAGTTTCTTACCAAACTAAACACATTCTTACCATATAATCCGGTGATCACACTCCTTGGTATTTACAGAAATGAGTTGAAACTTACATCCACACAAAACCCAGGCTGCAGATGCTTACAGCAGCATTATTCATAATTGCCAAAACTTGAAATTAACCAAGATTCAGTAGGTGAATGGATGAATACACTATGGTATGTCCAGACAACAATGGAACATTCTTCAGTGCTTTAAAAAAACAAACAAAAAAAAAAACACAAGCCACAAAAAGAGGAAACTTGAATGTGTATTACTAAGTGAAAGAAATCTATCCAATAAGACTACATACTGTAATCCCAACCATAGGACATTATGGAAAAGGCAAAACCATGGAAACAGTAAAACAGTGGTTGGGGGAGGGAGGGATGCACAAGTGGAACACAGAGGATTTTTAGGGCAGTGAAACTATTCTGTGTGATACTGTATGGTGGATACATGTCATTATACTTTTGTCCAAACCCACAGAATGTCCAACACTGGCAGTGAACCCTAATGTCAACTGTGGGTTCTGAATGCTAATGATGTGTAAGTGTGGTATCATCCATTGTAACGCTATACAATCTGGTGGGGGGTGTGGATAGTGGGGGAGACCACATGTATGTGGGACCTGGACACATACGGTTACCCTCTGTACTTTTCATTCAGTTTTGTTGTGAACCTAAAACACCTCTAAAAAATAAAGTTTATTAATTAAAAAAAAGAGGAAGAACCAAGAAAAATGGAACAGAAGCAAAAAAGACATAATTGAAGTTAGCATCCTTATGTTGCAAAGAACTGGGTTGCCTTGTAAGAATGGAAAACAAATATTTATCTGCAAAAATATTTGCAGTAATGCAGAATAAGACACAGCTATGTAGTATATATTTGCATGATTTTCTAGATAGTTCTGAGAGGAGCTCGCAAGGCCAGGCTGCAGGATGTCTGGACTCTGTTCCATCTCTTGCCAGCCTATGGCGCTCCCCATGGAAGCTGGCACATCCAGGCATCAGGAATTAAACTAGATGTCCCTAATCACAGTTCGAATTCTAGCATTCCTATTTAAAACTTTTCCAGTAGAGAAGGCACTGCTGAATACATAAGTAAGTCCAAGGATGCAGCTGTATTGTGTTTTAGACAGCCAAGGAGAGAAATGCGGCCATAAAATATAACCTAAATAAAAACGCTTGAAAAACCACAGCATCATTATAGGTACTGGAAATCAATATTGAAATTCTCCATTTTCTCCTGATGTATTAACTTACGCATCTAGTTTTTTTTGGGGAAGAGGTAGTGATGATATTTTAATCATTCAGATTGGCTGTTGCCTACAATTAAAAGCTATCAAAAATAAATCTTAGAAGATTTCTTTTTATTTCCTGCAAAGAAATGAGAAAGGAATGTTTACAAATATCATTGTATGTATTTCAAGTGAATTACAGCCTGGAAGCAGTCATGCCAAGTTGTTTTAAATGCCATCAATTTAGTAGCTTAAATGTGATCCAACAAAAACTGTAAGAGTTCTATTTAATGACGTCCAGCCAAAGTTTTGTTTTTTTGTTTTGGGTTTTTTTTTCCCCTACTTTTTGGTAGTGTGCTAGGACTCTGCTTTTTTTTTTTTTTTCCTTTTTGCTGAAGAAATGTTCTACTGGTTGAAGTTCTGTCTAGGTAATGAAGCTTTTACTCTTGTTTCAAACCTTCGCTCTTTGTCCTCTGGAAATGGTCTGGTCTCCTGTCAACACCTGCCTGTTGAGCCTCACTCACTTTCCAAGTTCGTCTCTGGTTTCACTTTGCCCACCAAGAGTTTTAGGAAGTCTCTCAATTTTGGCCAAATG
>NW_028045352.1:0-435 GCF_054177405.1 Leptonychotes weddellii
TTTTTTTTTTTAAAGATTTTATTTATTTATTTGAGAGAGAGAGAATGAGAGACAGAGAACATGAGAGGGAGGAGGGTCAGAGGGAGAAGCAGACTCCCCGCCGAGCTGGGAGCCCGATGCGGGACTCGATCCCGGGACTCCAGGATCATGACCTGAGCCGAAGGCAGTCGCTTAACCGACTGAGCCACCCAGGCGCCCCCAAATATAGTACTTTTTAAATGAATCTTCCTTCATTGGTAAACAAAGCACTATGCCCAGCCTATGACTGACTGCTCACTCCCTGTCTTATGTGAGTATTTCTGTTAAGGATGATGCATGACATCAGACCTCAGATATTGTGGCCTGTGATGGGATTTTCTGAATTCGTGTATATTGTAAAATGGAGAGGTAAAACACACTTTTCCACTTCCATGCCATGACTATTTTCAAGCTACA
>NW_028045353.1:0-435 GCF_054177405.1 Leptonychotes weddellii
CAAACATATGAAGAAGGGAACTATAATTGAAGATGGACATCAGCTTTTATGTACACTTCGCTGATGTGATTTGAACTTGGAGCCATGTGGGCAAATCTAGATGGCAGAATCAGAGAACAGAAAGTCATATGTCTGGGGGATGAGAAAGAAAAATTAGGAAAGAAAGGGAAAATATGAATGGAGTCTTAATGATCTTTCCGGAGGGCTCTTTATACCTAGATCAATTTTTTAACTACTTTTTTTTTTTTTTAAAGATTTTATTTATTTATTTGACAGAGAGAGACACAGCGAGAGAGGGAACACAAGCAGGGGGAGTGGGAGAGGGAGGAGCAGGCTCCCCGCTGAGCGGAGAGCCCGATGCGGGACTCGATCCCAGGACCCTGGGATCATGACCTGAGCCGAAGGCAGACGCTTAACGACTGAGCCACCCAGGCG
>NW_028045354.1:0-435 GCF_054177405.1 Leptonychotes weddellii
ATGCTATAAAGAAAGTAACTTTAGGGGCGCCTGGGTGGCTCAGTCGGTTAAGCGTCTGCCTTCGGCTCGGGTCATGGTCCCGGGGTCCTGGGATTGAGCCCCACATCGGGCTCCCTGCTCGGTGGGAAGCCTGCTTCTCCCTCTCCCACTCTCCCTGCTTGTGTTCCCTCTCTCGCTGTGTCTCTCTCTGTCAAATAAAAAAAAAAAAATAATAATAATAATAATAAAAAAAAAAGAAAGAAAGTAACTTTAGGGGCGCCTGGGTGGCTCAGTGGTTAAGCGTCTGCCTTCGGCTCAGGTCATGATCCCGGAGTCCTGGGATCGAGCCCCGCATCGGGCTCCCTGCTCAGCGGGGAGCCTGCTTCTCCCTCTCCCTCTGCTGCTGCTCCCCTACTTGTGCTCTCTCTGTCAAATATATAAAATCTTAAAAAAAAA
>NW_028045355.1:0-435 GCF_054177405.1 Leptonychotes weddellii
GGCCCCGAACTCTGGCCGCAGTGCTGGGGGAGCTGAACTGGGTAGGATGGAAGCTGGAATAAGCGAGACCGACTACCAACAGCCTGGCAAACAAACACTCCCGGGAGTCTGCCTGCCTGGCAGTCGAGAGGCCAGCGTTCTGAGCCAACTACTGAGCGGCTGGACTCCGCTGGGCTCGGGGGTCACTTACCCCAGCGTGAGCAGAGATCACCGCTCGCCCTGACACCCCCCTGCACACACAGGGACGGAGCTGGGCCGGGCCTACCTGTGCCCTTTGATCTCGGCCACGTCCGTCATGCCCCCAACGCTGAAGCGGAAGTACTCGCGGTTCAGGGCGCGGGCGATGGAGCGGGCGATGCTGGTCTTGCCCACGCCAGGGGGGCCGTAGAAGCAGAGGATCTTGCCCTGGGTGGAGCCTCGGAGCTGGCTGACAGC
>NW_028045356.1:0-435 GCF_054177405.1 Leptonychotes weddellii
CAGGCTCCCTGCTAAGCAGGGAGCCTGATGCGGGACTTGATCCCAGGACCCTGGGATCATGACCTGAGCCGAAGGCAGACGCTTAACTGACTGAGCCACCCAGGCACCCCTGATTTTCTACTTTTAAATGTTAAGTACATTGACTATTCCTTTCCAGATTGTAAACACAGTATTTACAGTCCTTCCCTGATTCATGTCTTTATGGTCCATGACCCACAAAACGATGCCTTACATATCATAAGAATAATAATAATAATGGCAATTACACACAGCAGCTCATAGTCGCCAGGCACTGTTCTGCATACTTCACATATGTTCATTCTTTAATCTTTGCAACAGCTTTATAAAGTAAGAACTATCATGAACATGTACCTCCCATTTTGTAGGTAAGGAAGATGATGTTAAATCATTTACTCAGGGTCAGATACCTAGGGA
>NW_028045357.1:0-435 GCF_054177405.1 Leptonychotes weddellii
CGGACGGGCCTGGGTGGCTCAGTTGATTAAGCATCCAACTCTTGGTTTTGGCTCAGGTCATGATCTCAGGGTCTTGAGATCAGCCCCAAGTAGGGCTCCGCAAGCAGCGGGGAGCCTGCTTAAGACTGTCTCTCCCTCTCCCTCTGCCTTTGACCCCCAGGCACACTCTCTCTCAAATAAATAAATCTTAAAAAACACACACACAAAGAAACAAAGAACTATCTCTACTATAGATGACAAGATTTTGAATATAAAAACCCCTGGGACACCTGGCTGGCTCAGTTGGTGGGGCATGCTACTCTCGATCTCGAGGTTGTTAAGTTTGAGCCCTATGTTGGGTGTAGAAATTACTTAAAAATAAAATCTTAGGGCGCCTGGGTGGCTCAGTTGGTTGAGCGACTGCCTTCAGCTCAGGTCATGATCCTGGAGTCCCGG
>NW_028045358.1:0-435 GCF_054177405.1 Leptonychotes weddellii
AGTCTTCAGTACTTTAGTCTCACACTTCTTTTGTTGAATTTATTCCTAGGTATTTTATTCTTTTTGATGCTATTATTGTAAATGTCAAATTGAGTCTTACCTTCTTCTTTATCCTTTCCTAAATTTTAAAATTATTTATAGTGATGACCTAATACTCTTATAAGGAGAAAGAATATGAAAAAAGTTTCAGTCTCATGAAAATTTGAGAATCCTGGATATGGATTTTTCTGAGGATTTTTTTTTTTTTTTTGATGTCTGAATTTGTGTTGTAGTTTGATTCCAATAATTCATGTAGTCTCTAATGGAGCTTGAGAAGTTAGCTTCATTCTTAACTGCATGTTAGCATATTGTGCAAAGTACAAGTGTATTACTTGCAACATACCAGATTTTAGGCATATTATTTAATGAAACTGAAAGATGTTTTGTTGGAAGTAA
>NW_028045359.1:0-435 GCF_054177405.1 Leptonychotes weddellii
GGAACCCTCCTACACTGTTGGTGGGAATGCAAGCTGGTGCAACCACTCTGGAAAACAGTATGGAGGTTCCTCAAAAAGTTGAAAATAGAGCTACCATACGATCCAGCAATTGCACTACTGGGTATTTACCCCAAAGATACAAATGTAGGGATCCGAAGGGGTATGTGCACCCCGATGTTTATAGCAGCAATGTCCACAATAGCCAAACTGTGGAAAGAGCCAAGATGTCCATCGACAGATGAATGGATAAAGAAGATGTGGTATATATATACAATGGAATATTATGCAGCCATCAAAAGGAATGAAATCTTGCCATTTGCAACGACATGGATGGAACTGGAGGGTGTTATGCTGAGCGAAATAAGTCAATCAGAGAAAGACATGTATCATATGACCTCACTGATATGAGGAATTCTTAATCTCAGGAAACAAACT
>NW_028045360.1:0-435 GCF_054177405.1 Leptonychotes weddellii
TATAACACCCAGTGCTCCATTCAATACGTGGTCTCTTTAATACCCATCATTGGGCTAACCCCTCCCCCAACCCCCTCCTCTCTAAAACCCTCAATTTGTTTCTCGGAGTCCATAGTCTTTCATGGCTCATCTCCCCTCCAATTTTCCCCCCTTCATTTTTCCCTTCCTTCTCCTGATGTCCTCCATGCTATTCCTTATGTTCCATAAATAAGTGAAACCATATGATAATTGACTTTCTCTCCTTGACTTATTTCACTTAGCATAATCTCCTCCAGTCCCATCCATGTTGATGTAAAAGTTGGGTATTCATCCTTTCTGATGGCTGAGTAATATTCCATTGTATATATGGACCACATCTTCTTTATCCATTTGTCTGTTGAATGGCATCTCCGCTCTTTCCATGGTTTGGCTATTGTGGACATTGCTGCTATGAAC
>NW_028045361.1:0-435 GCF_054177405.1 Leptonychotes weddellii
TTTTTTAACTGTCTTTTTTTTTTTTGACTTTTTCTTTTTCCCTTTTTCAACCAACATCTTATCAATCTCTTAATTAAAAAACATTTTCATTTTTCATTTTTAGAGTCATATTCTATCCCTTCATTGTAGTTACCCTTATTTTTGGCATATATATATAAGTTGTTCTCTCTTTAAAATTTTGAGATACAGTTCCTTCTAACAGATCAAAATATACCCTAAATCTCTAGTGTATGGCTTTGTTCTATTCTCCTGCCTGATCACATTCTCTCCCTTTTTTTCCTTTTTCTTTTTTTAAATCCTCTTCTTTCTTTTTTCAAACAACTTATCTTATCAATTCCTTTTATAAAATCTTTTATAATTTTCGTCTTACAGTCATATTCCAACCCTTCATCGCATTAACCCTTATTTTTATACATATATAAATTTTTCTTTCTT
>NW_028045362.1:0-9374 GCF_054177405.1 Leptonychotes weddellii
ATTCTTATGTTAATCCCCATACATTACATCATTAGTTTTAGATGAAGTGTTCCATGATTCATTGTTTGTGCATAACACCCAGTGCTCCATGCAGAACGTGCCCTCCTCAATACCCATCACCAGGCTAACCCATCCTCCCACCCCCCTCCCCTCTAGAACCCTCAGTTTGTTTTTCAGAGTCCATCGTCTCTCATGGTTCCTCTACCCCTCCGATTTCCCCCGCTTCATTCTTCCCCTCCCGCTACCTTCTTCTTCTTTTTTTTTTCTTAACATATATTGCATTATTTGTTTCAGAGGTACAGATCTGAGATTCAACAGTCTTGTGAGCTGACTTTTGTAGTTACTTTTACCCTGGGCACATTTGATGATTCTAGGCATAGTCAGGGAGCTGAGAATCTGAGCTTTGCATCTGAGAGGATCATTGCTGAGGAAAGAAAGAACAAGCCAATATTTTGGAAAAGACTTTGGAAGCTTCAAACCATTGCCAATTTCAACCTAAAGACATTTGCAAAATTCTGGAGCTGCATGCAATAGGAGAATTAAAACCTAAGCAGAAAGCCTCTAAAGGGCAGAGACGATCCTTCCTCAGTCTGTTGTGAGAAACATTACAGTTTGGGGCCCAGCAAGGGAAAGAGGCCCAAAAATCACATTAAGGTATCAGCTGAAAAGGCCTGAGACCAAGAACAAACCATAGGTAGACTGAACCTTACAAGGACTGCAAACTTAACATGGGGCAGTCCTTGAAGACACTAGGTAATCAACCATTATTTTTTTCAGATTGGAGAAGGTAGAGCAAGCCATCTCTAGAGGAATAATATATGCAACTTTTCTAATTTTCAATGGCTAATTTCTAAAATTTAGCCAAAGATAATTGAACATATGAAGGAAAAGATACATGACTAAAATACAAGAGAAACACATATATTTTAAATATGAGAGATGATCCAGATTTTGGCATCAATTGGCAAGTTGTTTAATAACTAAGGTTAACATATTTTTTTTAAAGGGAAAAATCTGGAGAAAGCAGATGAAAAGATGGGGAATTTTCTAGAAATTTTTGAATTAATAAAAATAATCCTATGGTAACTTTATTAATAAGAAAAAATGGCTACAAATTTTTCAAAACTGACAGAAGACATCAACCCACAGTTTAAAGAAGCACTGAGAAGCCCCAGTAAAATACAAATAAAACCACATCTAGAAATATCATAGTAAAATTACTCAAAACAAAAGCCAAAGTGAAATCTTAAACCCAGTCAAAAAGGGAAAAGATATATATATCTTTGAGATACATATATATATATATATATATCAACGTCAAGGAGAAATATTAAAACTGAAAACTAACTTCTCAAAAATGAACAAAAACAACAAAAATAATGGAAGCCAAATTAATTAATTAATTAACAAATTTAAATTATTGAAAGAACAAAGAAAACTGCCAACTAGAAAATTCTATATTGAGGAAAAAATCTTTCAAAATTAGATTTAAAAACATCTTCAAATGAACAAAAGCAAGAATTGTTTTTACCAAAATCACACTAAGCATGTATTAAAATCAATTAAACAGAAAATGAAAATACTGGAAGGAATGAAGAGCAACCAAAAATAAAAATACTTGAGTAATTACAAATGAGTATCAACTGCATATCAATTATCCAATATAACAATAGTAGTATCTTGCAGGGATAAAAATATATGTAGGATTAAAATGTTTATTAAAATAATGCTCAAGTAGGGCGCCTGGGTGGGTCAGTCATTAAGCATCTGCCTTTGGCTCAGGTCATGATCCCAGGGTCCTGGGACTGAGTCCGACATCAGGCTCCTTGCTCAACGGGGCATCCGGTTCTTCCTCTCTCTCTGCCCCTGCTTGTGTTCCCTCTCTCGCTGTGTCTTTTTCTGTCAAATAAATAAATAAAATCTTTAAAAATAAATAAAAAAATAAAATAAAATAATGCTCAAGTAGGCAAATAGGAGTTAAATTCTTCTAAAATTCTAGTATTTATAGGTAGAGTTAAAAAAATAAGTTATGTGTAACTTTGATACCAAAGCATGACAAGACCACCACAAGAAAGGAAAGTTATAGATCAATTTCTCTCATTAATATAATCATCAAAATCCTAAACAAAAGATTGCTAAATTATATACAAAACATATCAATTTCTTTTTTTTTTAAAGATTATTTATTTATTTGACAGAGAGCATAAGCACACGCAGGGGGAGGGGCAAGCAGAGGGAGAGGGCGAAGCAGACTCCCCACTGAGCAAGGAGCCTGATGTGGGCTAGATCTCAGGACCCTGGGATCATGACCTGAGCCGAAGGCAGGCGCTTAACTGACTGAGCCACCCAGGAGCCCCCCAATTTCTTTTTTTTTTAAGATTTATTTATTTTAGAGAGAGAGAAAATGGGGGAAGGGGCAGAGGGAAAGAGAGAATCCTGAAGCAGACTCCCCACTGAGCAGGGAGCCCAACATGGGGCTTGATCCCAGGAGGACCCTGAGATCATGACCTGAGCCAAAATCAAAAGTCGGCCACTTAACCGACTGAGCCACCCAGGTGCCCTCAAATATATACCAATTTATTATCAGAGGTTTATACCACTAATGTAGGCTTATTTTACCATTGAAAAATTAATTAATGTGGGTACCTGGGTGGCTCAGTAGGTTAACCATCTCATTCTTGATTTCAGCTCAGGTCATGATCTCAGGGTCTGGGATCGAGCCCCACATCCAGTTCCCTGCTCAGCAGGGAGTCTGTTGGTCTCCCTCTCCCTCTGCTCTTCCCCCTGCATGTGCTCTCTCTCACTAACTCTCTCTCTCTCAAATAAGTAAATAAATCTTTAAAAAAAATTAATTGATGGACTTAAACTGTTTCTGTTCTAACCTGTAAAGATCTTAAAGGTCACCACTCTGTCCTAACAATAAGCAAAAAATTAAACAATGTGAAAAGTGAACAACTGCTGCCCTCCAAATTGGAGAGATAGGCAGATATAGAGAATCACAACTTAGTGGAGCCAAAATCTCCACAGGAACTAGTACCTGGATAGGACAATCTGAGAACTGTACTTAATGAATTATTGGAGATTCAATATGGAAAAGCTGAGGAATAAACGTGCTAGAGGAACCCAGTTGTCAGGGCACAGGAGATGGGGTTGGGAGCGTATTTTTTTGAGAATTTTGCCTCTAAATGTTCTACCAGGTTCTCACATGTAGATCAGAAAAAATCCCCTCTGGCTTTCAGCAAGGGTGGGGGGAGGGAGAAAGTAATTATTTTGGAACATGTAAAAGCATTCTGTTCCAATTAACAAGGCTTGCCTTGAAGAGATATTATTTTGTCAGAGTCTAAACTAGTGAGGTTTTATCAGAGCCCAACTGACCTGTGATGAAGGAAATATACAACTCTAGTCCCCTCTAGCCATGCATACCACCAAGGGGGTGAAAATAGAACAAAACACAAAAGAGAGAGCAACGTGTGAAGTTCACAGTCCAGGAGCAAGGACTTACCAAAAGACTGAGACCTAATCATAGGGCTATTGAATGTTCCTCCTCTCTTATACCTTATCACTACATTACTGAAGGCCTACTTGCCACAATTCCTTTTTCCCAGCATATCATGTCTGTCTTGCAACAAAACATTTCAAGGCATACTAACAGGCAAAAAACAAACAAACAAAAACAGTTTGAAAGCAAAAAGCAAGCACCAGAATCAGACTCAGATATGGCAAAGAATTTAAAAACAATTATGAATAATATGTTAGAGCGCAAATGGATAAGGTAGGCAACATGCAAAAAACTGGGGGGGCACATTATTTAAGAAGAGTGATAAAAATTCTAAGGAACAATCAAAAAGAAATGCTAAAGATCAAAAACACTGTAACAGAAATAAAAAATGCTTCTCATGGGCTCATTAGTAGTTTGGAAACAGCTGAGGAAAGAATATTTGAGGTTGAGGATTTATCAGTTAAAACTTCCAAAACTAAAAAACAAGAAGTAAAAAGTCTGAAAAAGTGAAACAGAATATCCAGGAATGTGGGAAAACCAGAGAAGATGTAATGTACATATAATGGCAATACCAGAAGAAGAAGGAAGAGGAACAGAAGAAACATTTAAGCAATAATGACCGAATTTTACTAAATTAATGTTGGACACCAAAACACAGTCCGGGAAGTTCAGAGAACAATGTGTACAAGAAAGGCCAAAACAAAACAAACAAAACAAAAACCAAAAAGAACCCTATTCCTATACACATCATATTCAAACTGAAGAAAATCAAAAATAAAGAAAAATATTATGCAACAAGTCAGAGGTCCTGGTGGGGGTGGTAGAAATCACCTTACTTGTAGAGGAACAAAGACAAAATCACCTGACTTGTCAGAAATCATGCAAGCAAGAAGAGAATAGAGTGGGATATTTATTTTTTTTTAACTTTTTAAAAGATTTATTTATTTATTTGAGAGAGAGTGTGTGTGAGTAGGGGGAGGGGCAGAGGGGGAGGGGCAGAGGGAGAGGGAAAGAGAATCCTCAAGCAGACACCCCACTGAGTGCAGAGCCCAATGTGGGGTCCATCCCATGACCCTGAGATCATGATCTGAACCAAGATCAAGAGTTGGCCGCTTAACCGACTAAGCCACCCAGGCGCCCCGAGTGAGATACTTAAAGTGTTGAGAGAAGAATACCCACCAGATCACAATCTGTGCCTTGCCAAGTTATGTTCTAAAAGAGGAGAAATAAAAATTTTCTAAAAAAAAAAAAAAAAATTGAAGAAATTCATTGCCAGTAGACCTGTCTCATAAGAAATGTTAAAAAGAAGTTCTTTAAAGACAAGGAAAATACATGGGTCAGAAATTTGGATCTACATAAGAAAAAAAGGAAGAACATTTCAATGACACTTTAAATGGTGCTATGGTCTTAAAGTTTGTGTCCCCCTAAAATTCGTATGTTGAAATTCTAAACCCCAAAGATGATGCTATTAGAAGGTAGAGTCTTTGGGAGGTCATGAGGGTGGAGGTTTATGAATGGGATTAGGGTTCTTTTTTTTTTCTAAAGATTTTATTTATTTATTTGTCAGAGAGAGAGAGAGCACAAGTTGGGGGAGCAGCAGAGGGAGAGGAAGAAGCAGGCTTCCCGCTGAGCAGAGTCCGATACGGGGCTCGATCCCAGGACCCTGAGATCATGACCTGAGCCGAAGGCAGATGTTTAACCGACTGAGCCACCCAGGCACCCCAAGATTAGTGTTCTTATAAAAGAGGTCTCAGAGATCCTTTGCCCCTTCCACCATGTAAGGATATGATGATAAGTCTGTGACCTGGAAGCGGGGTTCTTGCTCAACCATGCTGGTACCCTGATCTCAAAATTCAAGCCTCCAGAACTATGAGACATAAATTTCTGTTTATAAGCCACAGTCTGTGGTATTTTGTTATAACAGCCTGAATCGACTAAGACAAACATCAGTGGTCTAAACACATCAATTAAAAGACAGATTGTCAGAGTGGATCGAAGAACAGACTCAACCATAAATTGTCTAAAGAAACCCATTTTAAATATATAGACACACATATAAATTAAAAGTAAAGAGATGGAGAGAGATATGCCATCTTAACAAAAATGTTGTTGTTTTTTTTTTTAAAGATTTTATTTATTTGACAGAGAGAAACACAGCGAGAGAGGGAACACAAGCAGGGGGAGCAGGAGAGGGAGAAGCAGGCTTCCCGCGGAGCAGGGAGCCCGATGTGGGACTCGATCCCAGGACCCTGGGATCATGACCTGAGCCGAAGGCAGATGCTTAATGACTGAGCCACCCAGGCGCCCCAACAAAAATGTTTTATTTATTTATTTATTTTTAAAGATTTTATTTATTTATTTGACAGAGAGAGACATAGCGAGAGCAGGAACACAAGCAGGGGGAATGGGAGAGGGAGAAGCAGGCTTCCCGCCGAGCAGGGAGCCCGATGTGGGACTCGATCCCAGGACCCTGGGATCATGACCTGAGCCGAAGGCAGACGCTTAACGACTGAGCCACCCAGGCGCCCAACAAAAATGTTTTAAAAGGTAGAGTAGGTATATTAATTTCAGACAGGGCCAACTTAAGGACAAATAAGGTTATCAAAGATAAAGAGGGGCATTACATAATGATAAAGGGGTCAATTCTCCAGGAAGACATAAGCAATCTTAATGTGAACAAGCCTAACAACAGAGCAGTTAGTTTGCTGAGAGTTTTTTTTTTTTTTTTTTTATCCTTTGTGGGTATTAGATTTTGTCAAACACATTCTCTGCATCTATTAATATGATCATGTGATTTTTTCTTAAAAAAATTAAATGAGAGATTAATCATGTAGCAATGAATTAAAAAAAAGAAATTGTATCAAATTGGTTAATTGTTATTAAATTGGATATGCAGAAATATTCAGATACACAGAAATCTCTGGTAAGCTTAAAATTTAGAAGAACATGTACAAAATATAGAAGAAAAGGTATATATTGAAGGGCAGCCAAGGAGTAACAAAACTTTAAAAGAAAAGATGAGAGGAAAATACATCCTAGTATAAGCTAACACCTGAGTAGGAAACATATTTAAGAAAACAAAGAAACAAACAAAAAACTTTGGCTTATGTTGGCAGTAAAAACAAAGAGAAAATAAAGGGAAAGTTATTTCTAAGTGAAATAATATAATATTAACAGATGACAGTGAGAAAACAGAACTGTTCAACTTCTTTCTTCTCTATCAAAGAAAATGATTTTAAAATTGGGAAGAGTTGAACAAAAATTGTTTGAGTGGACTGAAAAAACCTAAGATAATGACTCATACCTATATTCTATGCATTTTCAGTTTCTTCCTTCTTGCAGCAGTTATGAATTACCAATAGCCATCCATCTTCTCTCGTCCTCTCCCCATTTTGAACAATTACACTCATTTTTTGAGATAGTTGTCTAGCAAATTTATTGGAAGGTTTAAATTTGTTGAGGGAACAAGGAGGAAACATTTTTATTTTCTTGCAATCCCGGCTTTCAAACATGTTTGATTTGCTCTCTTCCCTGTCCTAAGACAACATCTCAGAAAAATTCCCCAGCTTTCAAGTAATTCTCAGGAATTAAAACAGTTTGCCATGTCCACATTAAAAGTCCATTATAATGTGCAACTGAAGTTCCCACTTCTCTCCCCACCCCACCCCCAGCTAGTGTCTGAGTCATGGCTTAGGGACCTCTTGTAAATAATGCATAATCCATCTTCTGCTATTTCTGATTCTTTCAGGATAGAATCAAGAGTCAGGAGAGGAAGCGTAGAGAGAAAAGGGCAGAAGACATGTGATGGGTGTTCTGTGGGACAAGTATTCACCTTTTATATCTTTCACAGAGTACAGTTGTGGAACTCTTTTAGAAACCCCCAAGGAATTTTCATAGTTCATGATTCCATAATGAAGCCATGGAGCTTTACGATCTGATGATCCCCTCGGCTCCTGCTTCCAGCATACACACTCTACAAGGCTTACTACTAGAATGCCACAGTCCAATAAACATTTTCTCAGGTACAATACCATTCAAGATGGCTTTGAACCACCGATCTTCTTCAGTAACCCCCTGATACAAGGGAAAACCATCGCATCCATGTCATACCAAACAAAGGAAGAGTAGTGTGCTCTTCTACTGCCCTTATTATACCTCATAACCAAAACCTGTAAGCAGTAGCTTCAGCCTCCCACCTCTTCCGAGTTATGTAGTTGAGAGGCAGGCATCAGACTCTTTTCACATGCCTTCCCAACTCCAGAAACCACATGACAATTTCCCCATAGAACCCTACTCAAGGGCACTGCCCTAAGCTAGTCATTTGCTATAGTTTGGCAAATATCCATTGTGGGATGCATAACGCATCCCTTCCTATAGAAAACATCCCCCAATATTTATGAATGGTTTTCCTGAATCCTACTCATTTAGCTTAAGGGGTCCACTCTACCTCACTCCACAGAGAGAAAATTATAAATCACAGAGCATTTTTTCATGGGCCTACAACTACACTATCTCTATCACCCCTTCTATTTGTCCATTATTATCCTACATGAGCATGTAGTGGGCAGTGAGTTTGAGGAACACAGGACAGTATTTTGGTATCTTTTAAGATACTCTGGAGGAGAAAAAAGAAAGCCTGCCAGTTAAGTGCTGCCTTCTTCAGAATTTGAGGGTTCTTATTACTTGTTATCCTTAAAAAGAAGAAAAATTCCATTCATCTTTGCATTGCTGTTTACATATCTAGTTCTGCATATACGTATTTACATCTCTTTCAATAACAAGATGGGGACTGAATCTGTGGTACAAATTAAATAAACACAAAATTCACTTGAATACCCAATTATAGATTAAAATATGGAGAAATAGAGAGTCACTATAATTTGTTGGCAATTGGGTGGCTATTCTTGTTTATAAAAGTAGCTTCATTTTGGTGTAAGGTCCCTAATTTATAAGAATTTATTCAAAGGTATAAACATTAGAATTAAACTTACCTTCAAACATTCATAAAAATTCCTGGATTCCAATGGCTCGTAACTTTGAGCAAAATCCCTTTAGCTATTTTTAAGGCAGAGGCAAAGAACAGGAGCAATTTTCTAATTTTAAGTTCAACTTAAACTTACTGTGCTTCAGTAATTCAGAAATCAATGAACTATAAAAACTGAAGATTTCCATGAGTTCAATTCCTTCCCAGCTAAGATTAGTTCAGAAATTTAGGCAAGATATATTTTTTTTAATTATTTGAAAGCAACATGTTATGAAAATATTTATTTGGGATTTGTTTAGTATAAAATGGGTGATTAATTCCAAATATAGAATATAATGTTAAATAAAGCTTATTTTGGGGCGCCTGGGTGGCTCAGTTGGTTAAGCGACTGTCTTCGGCTCAGGTCATGATCCTGGAGTTCCTGGATCGAGTCCCGCATCGGGCTCCCTGCTCGGCGAGGAGCCTGCTTCTCCCTCTAACCCTCCCCCCTCTCATGTACTCTCTCTCTCTCTCTCTCATTCTCGCTCTCTCAAATAAATAAATAAATCTTTAAAAAAAAATAAAATAAAGCTTATTTTGTGGTATTGCATGATCGGAAAAAATTAGCATGTATATATTTAAGATATTATGATATAGAAAAGTTAGGATCTTTATCTTGAGCTATACAAAATCTTTTAAAAATGGACTAAATTATGTCTTCTGCCCATTTCTTGATTGGATTCTTTGTTCTTTGGGTGTTGAGTTTGATGAGTTCTTTATAGATTTTGGATACTAGCCCTTTATCTGATATGTCATTTGCAAATATCTTCTCCCATTCTGTCGGTTGTCTTTTGGTTTTGTTGACTGTTTCCTTTGCTTTGCAAAAGCTTTTTATCTTGATGAAGTCCCAAT
>NW_028045363.1:0-435 GCF_054177405.1 Leptonychotes weddellii
ATGGACTCTGAAAAACAGGCTGGGGGTTCTAGAGGGGAGGGGGTGGGAGGATGGGTTGGCCTGGTGGTGGGTATTGAGGAGGGCACGTTCTGCATGGAGCACTGGGTGTTATGCACAAACAATGAATCATGGAACACTTCATCTAGAACTAATGATGTAATGTATGGGGATTAAGATAAGAATGAAAAATAAATAAATAAATAAACAGTGTCCTTTGACAGCTCTCTCTGATGCTTAATGCCTTTCTTAACTTTACTCCCCAAGTTCAGAATAATAAAACTATTGATTTGAGTTTTACATGAAAACCATGTTTAGTATTCCTCACATGGTCAACTAAGTAGCTCTGAGGTTTATTCTCTTCCTTATAAAAGGAGAATTAATAGAAATAAGTAGGCATGTGTCTTCTTCATATCTTTATCAGCTTAATGCTTTTGT
>NW_028045364.1:0-435 GCF_054177405.1 Leptonychotes weddellii
CAGAAAGGTCACAAAGCAAAGTCCATCTTCTCTTCCTCTACCAGAATTGGTCTTTCCCTGGAGCTAATAGCCTCTCAGATCCAGTAACTGGTGGCAATCATAACATCCCATAAATAATTTGTGGACAGGGCTTGTCTCTGAGTTTATTCACACCATTTTCCACACATGCAGGACCAGCTACATAACCTACAGAACCTAGTGCAAAATGAAAATGCAGCGCTCCTTGTTTAAAAAAGTTTTTTTTTTAAAGATTTTTATTTATTTATTTGACAGAGAGATAGAGAGAGAGCACAAGTAGGCAGAGCGGCAGGCAGAGGGAGAGGGAGAAGCAGGCTCCCCACTGAGCAGGGAGCCGGACGTGGGGCTCGATCCCAGGACCCCAGGATCATGACCTGAGCCGAAGGCAGCCGCTTAACCGACTGAGCCACCCAGGCG
>NW_028045365.1:0-435 GCF_054177405.1 Leptonychotes weddellii
ATGCTATAAAGAAAGTAACTTTAGGGGCGCCTGGGTGGCTCAGTCGGTTAAGCGTCTGCCTTCGGCTCGGGTCATGGTCCCGGGGTCCTGGGATTGAGCCCCACATCGGGCTCCCTGCTCGGTGGGAAGCCTGCTTCTCCCTCTCCCACTCTCCCTGCTTGTGTTCCCTCTCTCGCTGTGTCTCTCTCTGTCAAATAAATAAATAAAAATAAAAAAAATAATAAAAAAAAAAAAAAAAAGAAAGTAACTTTAGGGGCGCCTGGGTGGCTCAGTGGTTAAGCGTCTGCCTTCGGCTCAGGTCATGATCCCGGAGTCCTGGGATCGAGCCCCGCATCGGGCTCCCTGCTCAGCGGGGAGCCTGCTTCTCCCTCTCCCTCTGCTGCTGCTCCCCTACTTGTGCTCTCTCTGTCAAATATATAAAATCTTAAAAAAAAA
>NW_028045366.1:0-435 GCF_054177405.1 Leptonychotes weddellii
GACTCCAGCCCCAAAGTGGCTGAGGGTGCTAGACATAGCGGATAAGCAAGGAGGGGTCCTCTGTTGGCTCTGATAAGCGGGTGAGGTTCTGTCTTCTCCTCCATGGGGCCTTCAGGCCTGCTGTGGGTGATTTAGCTCAAGTCCGGTTCGAGGTGCCAGCTGGGCACTCTGGCAAGGCAAGGCCACTAAGCAGAGCAGAAGTGGTGTGGCTGCAAGTAGCCAGGGCAAGCAGGCTTTCGTCCTGTCCTCTGTGGTGGCCACTGGCGCCCCAACCGTTGCAGTCTTTCCTGGGGCCGCCAGGCAGTCTCTCCACAGAAGCCCGGACAGAGCCCATCTTCAGTTTGAGGTCCTCTACCCCTGGCTGGGCCCCGGAAAGACACCTTGAGCTGAGTTCAGGGTGACATTGGGCTCTGGCCGCAGGAGACCGGCCCTCCT
>NW_028045367.1:0-435 GCF_054177405.1 Leptonychotes weddellii
AAAAGAAAGAAAATATGACCAAAAATCAGAATATTGGGGCAAACTGGACTTCCTACAATGATTTAGAAAAAGGCTAGTCCAAAAGGCAAGCACAGTATAGACCCCCCAAAAATGTGGTAGGGGGATACTTTTAATAATTACTCATAAAATGCAGAATTTGAGGCAATACAAGAGAGAGTCCAAACTAACTCTTGAAAAATACATTCAGGGATTTTATAGAAAATGATGAGAATAAGAATGATGATCTTAGAACTATGATATACATATCACCAGGTTATAAAGATCACAAAGACACTTTGTGGCTTAGATCATTCCTCGACTTTTCAGCTCGAATGCCACAACATGTCCTGCCTGCCTTCTCTACTGTCTTCTTAGCACTGATCACGGCCTCACATCCTGTTTGTTTTGCTTGTTGGTTTGAAGCTCCATGAAGGC
>NW_028045368.1:0-435 GCF_054177405.1 Leptonychotes weddellii
ACCGAAAGCTTGCAGGGAACAAAAGCTCCCAAGAGCAAACCCGAACAGATTACTTAGCCCGGACCAGCAAGGGTGGGGCAATTCCGCCTCCGGCAAAGACATTTGGGAACCACGGCAACAGGCCCCTCCCCCAGAAGATCAGCAAGAACAGCCAGCCAAGACCAAGTTTACCCATCAATGAGAACGGCAGAACTCCAGCGCTAGGGGACTGCTGCACATAGAATTCATGGCTTTTTTACCATGATTCTTTAGTCTTTCGAAGTTAATTTTTTTTAACTGTCTTTTTTTTTTTAATTTTTCTTTTTCCCTTTTTCAATCAACATCCTATCGATCCCTTTTTTTTAAAAAAAATTTATTTTTCATTTGTAGAGTCATATTCTATCCTTTCATAGTAGTTACCCTTATTTTTGGTATATATATATATATATATATATA
>NW_028045369.1:0-435 GCF_054177405.1 Leptonychotes weddellii
TTTTTTTTTTCTTTTTCTTTTTTTTTATTCTTATGTTAATCCCCATACATTACATCATAGTAGAAAACACTTTTATAAAATCTTATCTAAGTTCCCAAATACATAAATATATATATATATATGTTTTCTTTTTTTTTTTTTCCTTATCTGCTCTAGAAAGACAAGGTAAATCTATAATCATATAAAACTGCCTGAGAGATTTGGCTTGGAGTAGGGTCATATGTATAGGGTTATCGTTGATTTTTTTTAATCTATTCTTCAAAATTGAGATTCAAATTTTAGAATATCAAAAACCAGCTAAGTTATTATTATTATTATATATATTATTATTATATATATAATATATATTATTATTATTTAGGACTAGCCTAAGGATAGTTGCTTGTACTACCAAATTCACATGATCTAGAAAATTAATGTATTGATTTCCTCTCC
>NW_028045370.1:0-435 GCF_054177405.1 Leptonychotes weddellii
GGTGGCTCAGTTGGTTAAGCGACTGCCTTCGGCTCAGGTCATGATCCTGGAGTCCCTGGATCGAGTCCCGCATCGGGCTCCCTGCTCGGCAGGGAGCCTGCTTCTCCCTCTGATCCTCCCCCCTCTCATGTGCTCTCTCTCTCTCATTCTCTCTGTCTCAAATAAATAAATAAAATCTTTAAAAAAAAAAAAAAAAAACCAATGTATTTACTCTTTTCTGAAGTACTTCTGCATTCGAAAATAGCCAGATTTATTTTCCATCCAGTAGAGAGCAGCCAAAGCCCATGATGCTCTTGTAAAATCCATGCCTCAGAATTCCAGGCACAGGACTGTTCACACTGTATCATTTCATCCAGGTCCTAGCTGAGTAAGGGCCTTCTAGAACACTGGCCTTGTTTCCCGTATACCACATTCCTTCTCACACTTGTCCTTTGT
>NW_028045371.1:0-435 GCF_054177405.1 Leptonychotes weddellii
GACTCTGAAAAACAAACTGAGGGTTCTAGAGGGGAGGGGGGTGGGAGGATGGGTTGGCCTGGTGGTGGGTATTGAGGAGGGCACGTTCTGCATGGAGCACTGGGTGTTGTGCACGAACAATGAATCATGGAACACTTCATCTAGAACTAATGATGTAATGTATGGGGATTAACATAAGAATAAAAAAAAATAAAATAAATAAATAAATGTTAATTAAACAAAACAACAACAACAACAAAAAAAACAAAAAACAAAAAACAAAAGTTCAGGACCAGGTGATTTCCCAGGGGAATTCTAACATTTAAGGAAGAGTTTATACCTATTCTTCTCAAACTTTTCCAAAAAATAAAAAAAAACAACAAATACTTCCAAATTCATTCTATGAGGCCATCATTCCTCTGATACCGAAAGCAGATAAAGACACCACTAAAAAAG
>NW_028045372.1:0-435 GCF_054177405.1 Leptonychotes weddellii
GCTGGGTACAGGTCTTGAGACCTGTGGAGACGTATGTGACCACCTCTGTCACCATCTCTGTCACCACAAGTGTGGCCTCAGACGTTGCACTTAGAACATTTGGATGTTTGTAGACATGGGCATTGCAAGGTCTAGGCATTGGAGCCTCGTCACCATTTCCCGCTGGCATTTACTGTGTGACCTGGGACAAGTCATTCAGTGCCCCTGAGCCTCCAACCTCGGTCCCCTCCTCTGTCCTCAGGGCATCATACAAGTCCCCACGTCCTCGCTCTGGGTGAGGGCTACGTGACCTGCCATATGCGGGAGACTTCGAACAGCACGTGGACACAGTGCCATGAACGTGATCAGTGTCCTCGGTTACTCATGCGGACCAGATGGCTGGTGGCCCGCCCTGAGGCAGTGTATGGTTCTCATGAGAAAGCCACTTGACATGCC
>NW_028045373.1:0-9374 GCF_054177405.1 Leptonychotes weddellii
GGGCACGTTCTGCATGGAGCACTGGGTGTTATGCACAAACAATGAATCATGGAACACTTCATCTAAAACTAATGATGTAATGTATGGGGATTAACATAAGAATAAAAAAAAATAATAAAAAAAATTAAAAAAAAAACAAACATACTCGCCTCCAGTTCCATCCATGTTGATGCAAATGGTGGGTATTCAGCGTTTTTGATGGCTGAATAATATTCCATTGTGTATATGTACCACATCTTCTTTATCCATTCATCTGTTGAAGGGCATCTCGGCTCCTTCCACAGTTTGACTATTGTGGACATTGCTTCTATGAACATTGGGGTGCACGTGCCCCTTCTTTTCACTACGTCTGTATCTTTGGGGTAAGTACCTAGTAGTGCAATTGCTGGGTTGTAGGGTAGCTCTATTCTTAAAATCTTGAGGAACCTCCATACTGTTTTCCAGAGTGGCTGTACCAACTTCATTCTCACCAACAGTGTAAGGGTTCCCCTTTCTCCACATCCTCACCAACATTTGTTGTTTCCTGTTTTGTTAATTTTTGCCATTCTAACTGGTATAAGGTGGTATCTCATTGTGGTTTTGATTTGTATTTCTCTGATGGCTAGTGATGTTGAGCATTTTTTCATGTGTCTGTTAGCCATTTGTATGTCTTTTTTGGAGAAGTGTCAGTTCATGTCTTCTGCCCATTTTTTTGCCCATTTTTTGACTAGGTTATTAGTTTTTGAGTGTTGAGTTTGAGAAGTTCTTTATAGATCTTGGATATCAGCCCTTTATGTGTAATGTCATTTGCAATTATTTTCTCCCATTTTGTGGGCTGCCTCTTAGTTTTGTTGACTGTTTCCTTTGCTGTGCAGAAGTTTTTATCTTGATGAAGTCCCAAAAGTTCATTTTTGCTTTTGTTTCACTTGCCTTTGGAGACGTGTCTTGAAAGAAGTTACTGTGGCTGATGTCGAAGAGGTAACTGCCTATGTTCTCCTCTAGGATTTTGATGGATTCCTGTCTCACATTGAGGTCTTTCATCCATTTTGAGTTTATCTTTGTTTATGGTGTAAGGGAATGGTCCAGTGTCATTCTTCTATATGTAGCTGTTACAATCTTATGTTAAGGATATTCAGAAAGGCAAGAACTAGTACTTAGGTACAAATAATAATGTCTAGCCTACATCAAAATTAACAGCATCTTGATGACAATAGTTGTTCATTGGAATAAAAGCAAATGCTTATATAATGTTTATTATTACTGTGCCACCCCCTTTTTATATATTAACTCATGTCATTCTCATGAATTCATGAAGTAGGCATAGTGATTACTCCCATTTTACAGACGAAAAAATTATAAGTTAAGTAACTTGCTCAGAGTCAACCAGCCAGTTTTGTGATGGGACCAGACTGGTTCCAGAGTCCATGCTCTCAACCCCTTGATACTTGTCCTCATAAATAACAAATACGTTTACTATATTAAAATACTGTTAATTTAAAAATCGAGGAACTGGCAGGGTGGAAATAACATACTTTATACTATTTACTCTCATAGTTATGAAATAGGGGGATTCTAGACAACTTGGGAACAGTGTTACCTTAAAATCAACTACAATTTTGAATAAAGGTTTATGAGTGTAGGGGGCTTTGGGAGCAATGGTTTCTACTCTGTCAGACCGACAGGGGAGATGACACTGCACCCTTCAGGGTCCCATCTAATCCTAATTGCTGATTATAGAAAGATAAAAATGTCCCATCTGCATTTTGTGATTTTAACACTTGGCCATGCTGTTTCTATGTTTATCTTTGTTTTCTGCCTCTTAGTTCCAAAGTTTTCTCCCTCTCCCCCATTAAAGGCGATCTCAGCCTGAAAGCTGGCTGGCCTACTTCTCTAAGCATACCAATCAGATCATGAGTAATGACCGGGCACTTTCATTTAGGGACGTTCCTAACAACAGGATTGAGTCCAGCTGCCATGTGTTGCCTAAACTGAACATTCAAACAAGGTGGAAAACACTAGATCTGTGTCCTTGGATACTGGTAGATTCAAGGACTGTTTATTGCTTAACATCTTAAATCAAAATAGAAGGAGATTTCACACCGGGTCCTCTGATTCCAGTGCACATCTCCTCAGGCAAGGTTGGAATCCTTTTGTAGAAAATCTGTTTTGTAGTAAGAATCACTGAGTTAACCAAAATTGTTGTTGAAAAATGCAAAATTGAAAATCTGCATTTTCAAATAACATCAATAATTTCTTCTTCTTTTTTTTTAATCAAGAGGCAAGCTATCACTTTTTGACTCTCAGAATAGAAAGGCAATTTATGAAACTCATGAAATGATAGCAACTCTAGCCCTAGTTGCCAGGTGTCTCTCTAGGAGTTTATTTTTGTGTTTTAGATAATGATACATTCATGATGGATTTAATTAAAATGATGGATGTGATTTTTAGGACTGTGTTGTAAGGGGGTATGTTAAATGAAAGTTTAAAGAATATGAAGTTTTAAATAGTCAAGTATTAAAGCAAAATATCCAGTTAGTACAAATTTGTAACACTTGTGGCTAACTATGAGGAAATGAAAAAGCAAGATAGCCAAGGACGGATTCATAGAGGTCTCATGTAACACACATTTTTAAGCTAATTCTTTTGTGTGTTCAGCAAATATTTATTGAGTATCTACTCTGTGTTAGATGCTATTCTAGACACTTGGGATGTTTCATTGAACGAAGCAAACAAAGATCCCTGGCCCTGAGGAATATACTTTCTAAATAAGGGAGATAGACACTAAAAGATAAATGTTATAAGTAAACTCTATCATTTGCTAAGTGAGAAGTGCCACAGGAAAACAAAAGGGGGGAGAGGACTGGGAGAAATGGTAGTCCTATTTTAAATAAGATGGCCAAGGTGAACCTCTTTAGAAAGTGACATTTCAGGTAAGATTCAAAAGAAGCTGAGGGAATTCATCATGGGTATATCTGTGAGAAGAGCCTTCCAGTTAGTGGAAGCAGCCAAAGCAAAGGCTCCAAGGTTGAAGCGTGCCTGACATCTGAGAAGCAGCAGTGAGCCAAATGGCTGGAGCAGAGAAGCAAGGGTGAAAGTAGTTAGAGAAGAGGTAACAAAGGCCATTTAAAGGACTTCAAGGGAGTGCCTGGGCGGCTCAGTCAGTTAAGCGTCTGCCTTCAGCTCAGGTCATGATCCCAGGGTCCTGGGATTGAGTCCCGCATCAGGCTCCCTGCTCAGTGGGGAGTCTGCTTCTCCATCTCCTTCTGCCCCTCCCCCCACTCATGCTCTCTCACTCTCAAATAAATAAATAAGATTTTTTTAAAAAAATAAAGGACTTCAAGTACCACTCTGAAGGAGGACCTACTACAGGGTTTTTTTGTTCTTGTTTTATACTACAGGGTTTTTAGCAGAATGGTGACATTTGTCAACATATTTTTACTGGATCACTTTGGCTGCTGTAGAGGGACAAGAGGAGAAGCACAGAGACCATTAAACAGACTACTTCAGTGATCCAAGTAGGAAAATATGGTGGTTCAAACAGGTGGTAGCCTGAGGTAGAAAAGAACTGATTGGATGTTGGACATATTCTAAAGATAGAATCAGGATTTGTTACTGGGTTGGATGATGGGTGTGAGAAAAAGAGAGATGTCAAGATGCCTCTAAACTTTAACTTGAAGAATAGAATTCCCTTCAACTAAGATGGAGAAGGCTGCAGGTAAGAGAATGGTCATTTTAGAGTTCTTAAATTTGAGATATCAATCAGAAGTCTGAGCGGAGATGATGAATAGACAGTTGGATACCAGAGTCTGAGGAGAGAAGTTTAGACTGATATATTTTTAATAAGAATGCCCTATTCTTTTGACTATTAAATAAGACACCTACTATGTAAAATGCAAGCTCCCTCCATAATGAACCACATGACTCTTGGGAAAAATACAATTGGCTGAAAAGAATTGATAGGGAGACTTCATGATAACACATGAGAACCTCATTTCCAAGCAATGTGTCAATCAAATGGACAGAAATTTGTACAAAACAAAAACCTAGTAACCAAGAGTCTTCATGTCAGAAACACAATCTTTCCCCCCCCGTTTTACTGAGAAATAATTGACGTACATCCCTGTATAAGTCTAAGGCATCCAGCATGATGGTTTGATCTACATATATTGTAAAATGATTACCACAATAGGTTTAGCTGATATCCATGTTCTCATATAGATACAATAAAAATAAAATAAAGAATAAAAAAATAATTTTCTTCTTGTGATGAGAACTCTTAGGATTTACTCTCTTAATTTCCCCTCTTACACAGCATGTAGCTGTAGTCTTCATGTTGTACATCACAGCCTTAGTACTTACTGGTCTCAGGAAGTTTGTACCTTTTGACCACTTCCTTCCAATTCCCCCTTCCCCCACCTCTTGCCTCTGGTAACCGTAAATTGAAGACAATCCCTCAGAACTATGTAGTCTATAAATTTTCCATCAAGTCTGTGTTCAGTTTATGCAGTGGAAATTATTCCTATTTATAATCTTTCAACATGTGCTAGAGTGGAGATCTCAACTGCACTGAGAAGGAAACCAGCATCACCCACTCTTTAAGAGAACCGATGTTGTGCCCTCTGCTTCCTCTAACAATGCTGGTATGGCTTAAGAGATGGCTAGCTCCGCAATACTGAAAAAAGTTTGATAAGGCGCAATGTTGTATAACTAGAATTAAGGAGAAGCCACCATGTGGGAAAGTCATTCTGAGTATTAGACATAACAGGTTGTTTCTTTTGCTTTCCTCTGGAACCAGACTCCCCGAGTCTAAATCCCAGCTCAGTACCAGCTGTATGACCACGAGGAAGCTACGTACCCTCTCTGTGTCATATCACTGCTCCTACAAAATGAGGATGATCACAGTACGCACCTGCTAAGGGTTATCAAGAATATTAAATGTGTTAATACAGATACGGTCACTAGAAAAGTACCTGGAACATAGTAAAACCTATGGGAAGTGTTTGGTAAGTGAATAAAATGCTGATTTTTCTGATTTAGAGTGTACCTCCTTCTGCTTACTTCTGCCATCAGTGCATGGTTTTCATATTTTTTATAACTTTTCAGAAACTGCTGTCAGCAGTTAAATATTTTTGAGTTTTATTCTTATAATTGTAGATTCGTTCTTGTCTAAAGCTCATCTCTGAGGTAGTTTCTGAGGCATGCCGGGTCCCCCTGCCTGCCTTCCAGAAATTGCCTACAGCATGCCTGGTGGGGTTCCAAGTTCTCCACAGTCAGCCAAGTTAGGTTTAGTGTTATTTTTCATCACCTTGACGTCAATGAGAAATATCACTAAATTAATGCAAAAAAGATGTTCAATAGGATTTCATGAATAACTCAAAGCCCACTGCAAATACAGGATTGTCCATGATGTTTTGAATTGATGAAAATCTATCTAGGGATTTCCAGCAATTCATAAACCAATTTCAGCTGACCGATTTAAAGCTTTGTTTTTTAAAATCTGGCAAGTCAGAATGAAAGGAGAGTCTCTCCCAGGCAAACACCCTGAACTGATTCAATTATCATTGACAACTAATGAATTCACTACAGGTATCAGCAACAGTCCCTTACAGAGAGCGTTGACCACAGCAGCTTATGTCCAAACACTCCTGACTTACCTTAAAACATGACCGAGGAAAGAATTGTCTCCACCTCATTAGGCCTGCCTACACTGATTTCTAACTCCCACATTCAGCCTTCACCACTGTCTTTGGACATGCTTTTTCCTGCATGTGCAAAAGTCATTCCACTTGTACTCTGAGCTTGAGAACTTTCTCCCACATGTTTCTTGTAGGCTGCCAATATCCATCAGCAAGGGATTTAACATGAATCCTCTTTTTATTCTTGATATTTGGAGCTCCAAAGTCTGATTTAACACTTTTATTTCTTCATGTATGAACAATATCAAAAGCAAATAATTTGGGTCTCAAAAAATAATAATTTTGAGAACATCCTTATGGGTTATGAAATCAATTTTCATATTTTACTGCATTTCTGGATTCAGGTTTTCCCTTCTTTCCTTTTTTGGCATTATTGCTGCCTAAAGCTTGCCCATTTGGGTATCAGGGTAGGTAGTTGCAGCCTCCAGAAAATCTAGCTCACCTTAAATTTTCTCAGATAATATTTGTTGCGTGAACGTGTCAGTTTAAACTCATTCTCTGAATGGATTCCTTTAGCTTGGTTAGGCTGTTTGTTCTTTATAGCTTTGCCCATAGCTTTTTCCCAACCTCAGAGATTATTTGAGTTGGATGACCAATTGGCATCATTTCATTAAAACTGCTGTCATTAGTGACTTTTCCCCATGTGAAATCCAATGAATATCTTCTAGGCTTCTTGTTGCTTGCTCTCTCAATGACATGTGACCCAAGTAAAATCTTCTCCTTTCCAATCTCCTGAATTTCCACCTTTTCTTAAAATTCCTCTTTCCTCCCATAAGAGGTCTTAATCGATCTTGAGCTCCAATTCCATTCCTTGTAGTTGTGACACTTGTCTTTTCTTTCTCTGTTCACACAACTGAGTGGTTCCAGCTCCAGCAGTCACTAGCTGTATGAGTGTGAGAAAGTTATTTAGCTCTTTTGTGTCTAAGTTTCCTCCTCTACAAAGTGGAATAACAGTATCTATCTCATAAGGTTGTTGAGTTAGATGCTGAGTTAATATTTACTATCTTTAACAGTTAAGGATGGTTATCAAGAGTAAGTAGAGTTATTTAATATCAGTATTCTTAGTATTAGGTATACTGAATAGTTAAATAGAGTTAATATTTATAAGTACTCGGAACAGGGATTGCCATATGGTAAGCATGATTTAAATGTTTAATTTTTTTTTCATTAACCCTCATGGCTTCAAATTATCACCCACATGCAGACCTGTATCTCCAGACCTACACTTCCAACAAAGGTTTCTCTCTAGAACCCAGATATCCCCACCTGGATGGTGTACCTTGAGATATATCAGCTCTCATAATACTAGGTTCTTACCTGCTCCATCTCATCAGCCAGGTGCCCATGCCAAGACATGGACCTTAACTCTTTCTTCCAGCTCAGCCTACACATCTCACTATCAATCTTGTTAATTAACTTTCCTAAACATAGTTGGAATCCATTCTGCTATCTCCAGTCTTGCCCAATCCCATCTATTCTCCTCACTGCAGAGGAGAAAACTTAGAGTTTTTTTTCCTAAGATGTAATCAAATATTGCCACCAATGAAAACTCTTCCGTAAAACTGTTGCCCTACCACCATCATCCCCCCCACACCACCACCATCATTAGTCAGTGGGAGCCCAAATGCCTTAGCATGGCCTACTATGTCTTCCTGCTCGACCATGACCTATTTATCACCCTTCATCTCTGTTTTTCCAGCCAACGTTCACGTGTTACAATCCGATCATATTTAAAAGGTTTGTTTCCCCAAGTATACTATAATTGCTCAGAATTCAGCTTTAATACATACTATCCCACTTCCTAATCCCTATAACATTCCAGCCAACTCTTTATCCTTTTAAAGTAGGTTGGGGAAACCCCTGAACTAGACATTAGAACATGTGTGATTGAGTATCATTACTGATTGCCTGACTTTACAAGTTATGTACCCTTCTAAACCTCAGATTTTACTCTGGCAAGGAAGGATCATCCATTCAACAAATATGTGTTAAGATCTTCTATGCCAGACCTGTGCTTGGCTCTAAGGATACAACAGCAAATAGATGGTACCCTTGCCTTCATAAGGTTTACACTGTAGGGGTGGGGGATGTTGAATCTCTACCAAAAGAAATAACTGGTCAGTGTTCTACTACTGCCTCCTCCTACTAGGCATACTTCTGTTACATTTCATATCATTATATTGCAACTTCTCATATTCTGTTTTTTTGTGTTTTTTTGTTTTTGTTTTGCAACTCCGGGTATTCTTTGCTCATAAGCTTAGGTTCCTCCCAAAATGAAATAATAAGACAAGAACTCAGATGCAGGTGGTTTATTTTCTGGATGATCTCAAAATCACAGATGAGGAAAAGTGAGACAAGAAAAACAAACCCAGTAAGGGGTATGTTAAAGAGTAGATGGTGGCTATGGGCATCTGGGTCTCAATCCCTCTCAAATGAATGGAAAACTGTGTGGAATGTATCTAAGAATCATGTCAGATGGTATTGGAGCTGAAGTACCCCATCTGTTGATGGAGTAGACCCTGGGGGACATTAACTCCACTGAACATCCAGGTTGCCCTTACCTGAGGATTAATTCAGATGGGCCAAGGCAAGAATGGACAAGACCTCAATAACATCTACTACACTGTGCAATTGCCCTACCAGCCTGAGCATCACCATAAGAATGCATTACCCATCTTCCTGTTCATGGGCCTTAACAGAGTGCCTGAGGTAGAGTGCCCACTCAATAAGCATGCTAAATAAATGGACAACTCCCCACAACAACAACAAGATGAAAGAAATACTTTTTTTTCTTTTATTATGTTACATTAGTCACCATACAACACATCATTAGTGTTTTGATGTAGTGATCCACGATTCATTGTTTTCATATAACACCCAGGGCTCCATGCAGTACGTGCCCTCCTTAATACCCCACTTTCAACAGGATCCTGTTGGTTTGAAACACTGAAGGCTAAATGGGAACAAGTGAGGAGGAAAACTCACAAAACTATTGGGGAAATAATCTCCTTAGTGAAGTACCAAATTTGAAACTCAATGATTAGATGCCTAAAAAGATTTCTTTCTCTCTTCCTAATCATTGAACACTATCATGAACTGAATGGTTTTGTCCCCCACATCTCCTAATTGATATGTTGAAGCCTCAACCCTCAATGTGACTATATCTAGAGAGAGAGGGCTTTATGGAGGTAATGAAGTTTAAACAAGGTTATAAGGTCGGGGGACCGAGGGGAGGCTCTGATCCAATAGGATTAATAGCCTTTTATGAAGAGACACCAGAGCACTCACTCTTACCTGTGCATGCATTCTCTCATCCTCTCTCTCTCTCTCTCTCTCTCATTCCACACCATGTGAGGATACAGTGAGAAAGCAGCTGTCTGAAAACCAGGAAAAGTCCTCACCAGAAACCAACCCTTCCATACCTTGGTCTTAGACTTGCCAGCCTCCAGAACTGTGAGGAATAAACTTCTGTTGTTTAAGCCACCCTATGGTATTCGCTATGGCAGCCCGAGCAAGCCAAGAGAACCACATTTAAAGAGATGCACAGGGGTGCCTGGGTGGCTCAGTCGTTAAGCGTCTGCCTTCGGCTCAGGTCATGACCCCAGGGTCCTGGGATCGAGCCCCGCATCGGGCTCTCCGCTCCGCGGGAAGCCTGCTTCTCCCTCTCCCACTCCCGCTGCTTGTGTTCCCTCTCTCGCT
>NW_028045374.1:0-435 GCF_054177405.1 Leptonychotes weddellii
GGATGATGAGCTCAGGTTTATACATCAGGAAAGAGTTAAAGGGAGTGGTAGGGAGAATAACAGCTACCTCAATGTGGCCACATCTTTTTTTTTTTAATTTTTTATTGTTATGTTAATCACCATACATTACATCATTAGTTTTAGATGTAGTGTTCCATGATTCATTGTTTGTGCATAGCACCCAGTGCTCCATGCAGAATGTGCCCTCCTCAATACCCACCACCAGGCTAACCCATCCCCCCACCCCCCTCCCCTCTAGAACCCTCAATTTGTTTTTCAGAGTCCATCGTCTCTCATGGTTCGTCTCCCCCTCCGATTTCCCCCCCTTCATTCTTCCCCTCCTGCTATCTTCTTCTTCTTCTTCTTCTTTTTTCTTAACATATATTGCATTATTTGTTTCAGAGGTAGAGATCTGAGATTCAACCGTCTTGCACA
>NW_028045375.1:0-435 GCF_054177405.1 Leptonychotes weddellii
GAGCAAAGACAGGGCACATACGCCCTGAGTCATCGGGCCACCGGCCCACCTGGCCAAACTGCAGTGGACAACAGCTGGGTCTCACCACGTGCCATCCGGGGAACGATACGAGAACTGTCATTTATTAGCCACGTGGTCCTTCAGCCAAGCCTGAGCGCCTACAAAGCACCTGATAGAGCTGCAGCCTCAGATCTGTGCTCCAGGACCAGCGATGAGTCGCTTTCTCCATCCCGCGACCCCAGCACCCCAGCGGCCTTCCCACAGGAGGACAACTGCCCGGTCAGGGCCTCCGGAGGAGCCCGCCTCCCTCCTCCCTCCGCAGAAGAGGGGGACCTGTTCTCCCCACAGCCTTCCAGTGGGACCCAGCCTGAGGCTCCGCCAGACAGGGGGACACACGCTGGACCCGACGCACGACCCGCTGACAGACAGAGGCTG
>NW_028045376.1:0-435 GCF_054177405.1 Leptonychotes weddellii
CATTGATAATAGTATGATAATAGTAAGGGACTTCAACACTCCACTTATAGGCATGGACAGATCCTCTAAGCAGAAGATCAACAAAGAAACAATGGCTTTGAATGACACACTGGACCCGATGGACTTAGCAGATATATTCAGAACATTTCATCCTAAAGCAGCAGAATACACATTGTTTTCAAGTTCACATGGGACATTCCCCAGAAAGCATCACATACGAGGATACAAATCAGGCTTCAAAAAGTACAAAAAGACTGAGATCATACCATGCATATTTTCAGATCACAAGGCTATGAAACTTGAAGTCAACCACAAGAAAAAATTTGGAAAGATCACAAATACATGGAGGCTAAAGAACATCCTACTAAAGAATGAACAGGTCAACCAGGAAATTAAGAAGAAACAAAAAAAAATACTTGGAAAAAAATGAAATGA
>NW_028045377.1:0-435 GCF_054177405.1 Leptonychotes weddellii
TTTTTTTTTTAAAGATTTTATTTATTTATTTGAGACAGAGAGAATGAGAGAGAGAGAGCACATGAGAGGGGGGAGGGTCAGAGGGAGAAGCAGGCTCCCCACCGAGCAGGGAGCCCGATGTGGGACTCGATCCCGGGACTCCAGGATCATGACCTGAGCCGAAGGCAGTCGCTTAACCAACTGAGCCACTCAGGCGCCCCAGTCATGCCATTTTTTAATAGAACACTTAATCTATGTGTTCATTCATTCTACAAATGTTTATTGATCATCCACCAAATGGTGGGCACTTTTCTACATCAGTAATAAAACATACAAGGATTTCTTTTATTCTGGTAAGAAGAGAGAGAGAATAAGCAAACACAGAAACAAAGCAGCATGTTTACTAAGAAAATGTCATAGTAAGTGAGAAAGTGAGAAATGTCTACGGGTAGGTGG
>NW_028045378.1:0-435 GCF_054177405.1 Leptonychotes weddellii
ATTTATTTTATGGTCCTAGTTTTTAAGATTTCAGTGAGTATAATTTAAAAAGCAACTTGCTGAGCACCTGGGGGGCTCAGTTGGTTAAGCAAATGCCTTTGGCTCAGGTCATGATCCCGGAGTCCTGGGATCGAGTCCTGCATCGGGCTCCCTGCTCAGCGAGGAGCCTGCTTCTCCCTCTGACCCTCCCCCTCTCATGTTCTATCTCATTCTCTCTCTCAGTAAATAAAAATCTTAAAAAAAAAAAAAGCAACTTGCTTGTCAGGAGTCTGTTTTCCTCCCCTGAGGTGTCTGGGAGGCGTCAGACAGGAGTAACAGGAATGTGGGATGTGTTGGAAGGTCCGTCCTCTGGCCAGCCCGCCCCATTCGAGAGCTGTGGGAGGCAGTGCAGGGGGCAGGGGAAGCAGTGAGTCTGGGGTCGGCCTCTGCCTGGCC
>NW_028045379.1:0-435 GCF_054177405.1 Leptonychotes weddellii
TCTCCATAACATCAAGGCACAAGGTGAAGCAGCACGTGATCCAGGACACATAGCTGAGCTCATTGGAGGTGGTTCCACTAAACAGCAGGTTTTCAGTGTAGACGCAACAGCCCTCTGTTGGAAGATGCCGTCTAGGACCTTCACAGTCAGAGAGGAGAAGTCAGTGCCTGGCTTCAGAGCTTCAGGGGACAGGCGGACTCTCTCTCAGGGGCTAAAGCAGCTGGTGATTCCAAGTTGAAGCCAAGGCTCATTGACCATCCTGAAAATCCCAGGGCCCTTGAGAATCATGCTCCATCTACTCTGTGCTCTAGCAACGGAACAACGGAGCCTGGATGACAGCTCATCTCCTTACAACATGGTTGGCTGAGTAATTTAAGCCCACTCTTGAACCTACTGCTGAGAAAAAAAGATTCCTTTCAAAATGTTATTTCTCAC
>NW_028045380.1:0-435 GCF_054177405.1 Leptonychotes weddellii
CTGAAACAAATAATACATTATATGTTTAAAAAAAAAAAAGATAGCAGGAAGGGAAAAATGAAGGGGGGGAATCGGAGGGGGAGACGAACCATGAGAGACTATGGACTCTGAGAAACAAACTGAGGGTTCTAGAGGGGAGGGGGGTGGGGGGATGGGTTAGCCTGGTGATAGGTATTAAAGAGGGCACGTACTGAATGGAGCACTGAGTGTTACGCAAACAATGAATCATGGAACATTACATCAAAAACTAATGATGTAATGTATGGTGATTAATATAACATAATAAAATGAAATAAAATAAAAAAATTAAAAAAAAAACTGAGCATGGAAATTAAATAGACTCACTCACAATAGAACCACGTCAACTGTAAGTGGTTCACTTCCAAGGGTTAAGAGAAAAGGGCTTGGTTGCACATATAGTGTTTCTTTCCAGTT
>NW_028045381.1:0-435 GCF_054177405.1 Leptonychotes weddellii
AGAGTAGGTGACATTTGGACTTAGTTTTTTTAAAGATTTATTTATTTATTTATTTGAGACAGAGAGAATGAGAGAGACAGAGAGCACATGAGAGGGGGGAGGGTCAGAGGGAGAAGCAGGCTCCCCGCCGAGCAGGGAGCCCGATGCGGGACTCGATCCCGGGACTCCAGGATCATGACCTGAGCCGAAGGCAGTCGCTCAACCAACTGAGCCACCCAGGCGCCCCTAGAGTCCAAACTTTTTTTTTTTTTTTAAAGATTTTATTTATTTATTTGAGACAGAGAGAATGAGAGAGACAGAGAGCACATGAGAGGGGGGAGGGTCAGAGGGAGAAGCAGGCTCCCTGCCGAGCAGGGAGCCCGATGCGGGACTCGATCCCGGGACTCCAGGATCATGACCTGAGCCGAAGGCAGTCGCTTAACCAACTGAGCCACC
>NW_028045382.1:0-435 GCF_054177405.1 Leptonychotes weddellii
TTTTTTTTTGCTAGTATTCCTTGATTAAGATTAGAATGTATACACGTTTTTGTTAAATATCATGAGGACTTGACTATAGCATTAAAATTCTTTATGTACATTATTTTAATGACTGCATAATATTCCATTGTGTAGAAATAACATAATCTAACCACTATTCTCCTTTAACAAAACCTACCCTCTTTTTTTTTTTTTTTTTAAAACACAAATGGTATCCACTTTTGTTTTATTATTGGTGAAGCGGTTATTTTTAGAAGGAGCAACTTTACGTTATGATTAGCAAAGCTGCTAAGTTCTTAAATATGTCACCAGATGCCATCTGGCTCTGAATGTTTGAAAACTGCTACCAACCATGCAGGATCCAAACTTCTAAATGTTTTGTCTTTTTTCATAAATTAGAGAGAGTTTCTTTGTCCCATTAACTCACTAATCAAT
>NW_028045383.1:0-435 GCF_054177405.1 Leptonychotes weddellii
CCTCCATCTGCCAGACCAGGGCTGCACAAAGTTCACTCTTTGAGGCATGACCCCTACCACAGGGACTTAGGTTACTTGCTAGGGTCCTGTGTTCTCCACAAGTAATGATTGCTCAGTCCTCACTGTCTGCCAGGAAGCCAGCCAAGGATGAGTACCAGGACTATGAGGCTGGAGCTAAAATAGGGAAAGCAGAGAATTGTGTGTGATGAGGTCAGCAGTGAAATGGGCACACTCCGGCCGAGGGTCCCAGGATTCCCCAGGCTGTTCCTGCACTGGCTGGTAGGGTAGTCCCTTCACAGGAGAGGCTGAGAAGAGGTGCCCAGGGGTATGAGAAGTGGGGTCAGGAGGCTGGAGGGATCCAGCTCCTGTTTTGGCTGCAGGCACCCATCTGCCACCTTAGACTGAAGAACCACAACAGATATCTGTGGAGGGGGG
>NW_028045384.1:0-9374 GCF_054177405.1 Leptonychotes weddellii
TGACCTGAGCCGAAGGCAGCCGCTTAACAACTGAGCCACCCAGGCGCCCCAGTCAGCCTCTGTCTTAAGGGCAGTTTAAAGGATATACGTAGAGGAATGGCACACCAGGTGAAGTGAATAGGGAGAGGTGGGATGGGGTAGTGAGTAGTGTTTCCCCATGGGGATCACCTGTGCTAGGCATTTCTAGGATTTCTTTTCTATCTGATTTGTTTTTCCAAACCCTGAGAAATTGAAAAAAATGGTGAAATGTACTATAATTCTTCAAGAATTAAAGCTTAACAATCACATAAAGATGTTATTGGTTGGAAGGAATTACTGATGTCAAGTTGAAAGAGAAGGAAGCACTGACCTGCAGTTGAAGGTTAAGGCCAGTATTTCTAGGATAAGGGTACAAAATTTTTTGTATATCCATGGTAAGTAGTAAAGAGTATAAAAAATGAAGTATTTTAATGTAGGATTTTGGAAATTCTGATTTTTTGGTCCAGAATCTTAGCTGGAAACACTAGATGTGAGGAGACCAGTTCAGATGCTCTTACAGTAACTTAGAGGAAATAACAACAAGTAGGTATAATTAACATTTAGGAGGTAGAATCAATAGGATTAACTGAATGTGGGGGATGAAAAAGAAAAGGGGCAAGGGTGTTACTTTTTCTGACTTGAGAAACAAGGTGAATAAGGGCAATTCATTGTGAAAACAAATGTGGGGAAGAAGAGGTAGTTTTAGTGAGTGTGTACAGTTGACCCTTGAACAACACAGAGTGAAGGGGCACCAACCCCCCCGGCACAGTAAAAAGTCCACATTGAACTTTGACTCCCCAAAAACTTGACTGCTAATAGCCTACTGTTGACCAGAAGCCTTACTGATAAGTCAGTTAACATATATATATTATGTACCGTATCCTTATAATAAAGCAAGCTAGAGAAAAGAAAATGTTAAAATCACAAGGAAAATACATTTAAAGTGTTTATCGACTAAAATCTGTATGTGAGTGGACCCATGCTGTTCAAAACCCATGCTGTGGGCGCCTGGGTGGCTCAGTCGTTAAGCGTCTGCCTTCGGCTCAGGTCATGATCCCAGGGTCCTGGGATTGAGTACCACATCGGGCTCCCTGCCCGGCAGGAAGCCTGTTTCTCCCTCTCCCACTCCCCCTGCTTGTGTTCCTGCTCTCGCTATCTCTGTCTCTTTCAACTAAATAAATAAAATCTTTAAAACAAAATAAAACCCATGTTGTTCAGGGGTCAGCAGTGTACATATAAAATGACAGGTGAGCTCAGCTTTGCACTTTTTGAGCACAAGGTATTTTGTATCCTCCAAATGGAGGTGTCTAGTAAAGAGTTTGAAAGGGGAATATGGATTTTGAAGTCAGTAGTACATTAACAGTGAAAGCAGTGGAAAAGGGCCATGAGATACCATTATTGGAGATACCAGTAATGAAGGACTCATCGGACAGCAGAACTTGCAAAGGATCCTGAGAGAAGTGCCGAAGCAGGGAAACAGGGAGAGAAACACCGTAGGGTGCAGGGCTGTGGCAGCCTGGAAGGCATGCGGGCCATGCTGTCCAGTGCTGTCCAGTGACATAGTGCTGTGGCAGCTGAAAAGTGCCCCTGGTATTTGGTGACAGCATTTGTGGATTAAAACTTGAGGACCATTTGAATGACATGGTGGGAGATGAACCTGGCCTGCCATGGCGGGTGGGGCACTGACGGGAATGAAGGGGGTGGAAAGAGTAAGTGCGGACAGAGCGGGAGGGGCGAGTGAGGAGGACAGTAGCTGGTAGGGAGAATGGGATCAGAGAGGGCTTTTGTTCCTCTTGCTTGTAAGATGGAAGAGACTGAGTGTTTACTTCCTCCTTACTCATAAGTGAAGAGGGGGAGGTGGACGATAAAGGAGAAGAGTGCCTGAGAAGCAGAAAGGGATGGAATCTAGGATACAGGAACTGGATTAATCTTAAACATCAGAAGGGAAGGATGGAAGAATGCCTGTAGATAGTGGTGTGGTGGTAGATTTGGCTCCAGGAAGCCCCACGAATTCCATGAAAGCCTTTCTTCTCATTGTGAAGCTGAGAGACTGAGGCCCTTTGTTAAGGAGAGGTGTTTGGATAAGAGGCTTGAGGAGAACAGGGGTGATGGGAAGTGCATGTTGTGGAATGTAGGAGAGACACCTGAAGAGTGTAAGAAGGATTGCCAAGCTTGTCTAGAGCCTAGCTGAAGTAGGAGATGCTGAGTTTAAAGTGCCATGAGTCCACAGGGTTCTGTTATTTTTCTTCTACCACTATCCAGCGAACCTGGGTATAGTTACAGAAAAATCAAGCTAGTGTACTTATCAGGCTTTGGGGTTTTTGTAGGCTACTGCAACAGGATTATGGAGGGGACAGGCAAAGAAGTTGAAATGAGGGGTCAAAATGATGGATTTACTGAAGAAAGTAAAGATGGAGGTGTTTACATACATGAGAAGTGGTTAAGGAATGAAGGGCTGATTTAATTGAACAAGTCTGGAGTATACCTGTGTGAACAGGCTAGAAAGTGGGGAGTTTGTGAGGTCAGAGATGATGATGACATCCAGGCTCTGGCCCTGGGGCTGGGCATGTAACATCAAGCAGAGGCAAAGTTTTTGGGAAATGGGGGAAGCTGAGAAACCAAGAGATCAGGATACCAAGTAAGTAGTAGACACCCCTAGGACAGTGGCACGGTTTGCATGGGGAGAAAGACTGTCCCCCGGAGGTACTTGGTGAGGGGTGAGCTGGTGGGAGGTTGGTAGATGGCAGCAGACAAGGTGTTTGAGGTTTAATGGCAGAAGTCTCAAGAGGGGTTGTAATGTGAGTGGAGTCCTTGACTAGAGACAGCATTGGGTTTTGATGGGGAAGTTCGCATGGCTTCTGTTGTGTGAGGTCCAGTGGGTGTGGGAATTATCTGGGGAGGCTCCACCTGGGGGGTAGAGGAGGGTCCTTGTCATCAGGAAGAGCTAGGTTTCAGTTAAGGACAGAAGGTAAAAGAACCATTCCATGAAAAAAAGACTGCCTCTAGAATTTATTCACTCTGGAATTACAGGTTCTAGAGGGCATACATTTTAGAGGAAACAGTTGTGGGTGTTTGGGTAAGTGGCAAACAATCACAGGACACTGTTAGTGGCAGCGGTCCCTCAGGGAGCTGTCAGAGGCTTGTTCTGGGTGCACTGAGGCTGGTGCCTGGGGTTTCTGTTGGCTCAAAATCTGAAATCCAGGAAATGAGGGCAGCCATTAAACCTCTAGCTCCTCCTGAGGAGTGCCCCCTGGGTGGCAGCATGCTCCTGGGCTTTGGTAGACCCTCCAGGGTGCTGAGCTTTGGAATTTGATAGGCTGCATGCTCTTAAGCCTGATTTGGAATTTTGATAACCTTTTGGAGCTATCTCTGCTCTAAGCTATAGTGCCCTATGTTCTTTTTTTTCTTCTGAATTGAATTGTATAGTTATGTTTTTGTTGCACTCAGTTATTCTATACCTCTCCTCAGCAAGGATCCGACATTTCGTTGCTCTTAACTTTGGTTCTTGTTATCTTGTTAAGAGTAGCTGGACTCTATCACTCTGGTAACCAATATCCTCATTACTTGAGATTTTATCTGGAGTCAGGACTCTATTTGCTGTCACTGTTTGCAGAGCTAACAGCTTTCCAAATGCTGCAGAAAAGATTCTTCATCCATTCCCTCTTTCCATCCACCGTCCTAACATGGCGCAGAGGTGCTTTTCATGAAATACTGTGCTGAGAGAACCAGATCTTTGCTAGATGATTGTGAGATGGTTAGAGACTCAGAACCGTGGAGCCAACTAGAGATCATCTACTTTGAATGTAACTCCCATGACGCCTCCCACCACCCTTTTAAAAATGAGGACATGGAGTTAGGAAGGTGGCATCAGAATCTGGGTCTTGTGGGTTCTAATCCATTATACTTGTTACACTTCTTACTATGTCCTGTCTCTTGCCTCTCATTCATCAGCAGTGCAATGTGAAGGGGAGATTGGCCAGTGTATGGGAGTACCATGGTAAAGAGAAATTTTATTATAAAATTATCTAAATAACAAAAATGCTTTATATTTTTCCATTTTTAGGAAGAAGTAAGTCTAATTTAGGCTGGACACCTCTTCATCTGGCATGCTATTTTGGACATAGACAAGTGGTCCAGGATCTGTTAAAGGTATATTTATAGCTTTACTTTTTAAATGAATAAAATAAATATTGCTGTTATGGAAATTGTGAAAGTCTTAGAAAAGCCGACTAACCATAATGGCTTATTTAACATTAACACACTTAATTGTTCTTTGCTAAGTACATGAATTAGGTTAGCCTGGTGATTAATTAAAATTCTATTTTTTTTTAGTCATTTGATTTTTCTGACTTTTTAAAATTGCAAAAGTGAATGTATGAATTAATGTGAAGATACTAGTTTTTAATATAACAGTTAAAAAAATAACCAAAGTACATCCTAAGTAATTCAGAAATGATGCCAGAATCTCTTAATGAGCACCATATGATTTAAGATCTCACATTTTTCAATTCTCTGATAATTTTTCACATTGGTATTTCTGAAATTATGTTTTGTGTCTTAAAATTGGGTGGTATGTTTAAATATTGGGATCTTTTTCTTCACTGAAAACTTACTAGATTGGTGGAGAAAATTTGGTGTTTCATTCAGACAGTTCTTTTTTCAATATGGGGGTTTCTAAAGTAGAGTGAAGGTCTGTACATTTTTTGAAGGAAAATAGCTTTTTACTCTTCTACCTATCAGACTTTTACCTTTCAGGAAGCTTTACTGTTTACTATGAATTGAATTGAATTTTAGTAGTGACAACCAATGAATATTAACATTAGTTTTGAAATATTTAATGTATTTTTGGGGTGCCTGACTGGTTCATTTGGTAGAGCATGCAACTCTTGATCTCAGGGTTCTAAGTTTGAGCCCCACGTTGGGTGTCGAGATTACTTAAAAATAAATTCTTTAAAAAATATTTAATATCTTTTTAAGGAATTCTTTTCACCTTTGTGTATTTCTTGACATGTGGAAGATATCTAAAGTTTTCATGTTTGTCAGGCTGGTGCAGAAGTGAATGTATTGAATGACATGGGAGACACACCGCTTCATCGAGCTGCCTTTACAGGACGAAAGGTGAAAACATTCCATGTTCAGTGTTTGCAAGTGAAATATTTGGAAGAGTAGTCACATGTTTTTTAGGACCCTATGAATAGCAGCTGGGCAAAGCCACAAGAAGTACATAAACCAGCACTTTGGGTCAAAAGGCCACAGGCTCTTAGAACCAACAATGGGGTCAGATTCTTCCACTCTGGCATCCTGATAGGAGCTCCTTCAGTCCCTGCTTCTGTCCTCTAGGGATGGGGAACTCCTGATTGTTCCTTTTTTTTATTTTATTTTATTTTTTTTTTAAGATTTTATTTATTTGCGAGAGAGAGAATGAGAGACAGAGAGCATGAGAGGGAGGCAGGTCAGAGGGAGAAGCAGACTCCCTGCTGAGCAGGGAGCCCGATGTGGGACTCGATCCCGGGACTCCAGGATCATGACCTGAGCCGAAGGCAGTCGCTTAACCAACTGAGCCACCCAGGCGCCCCTGATTGTTCCTTTTTTAAAAAACCATTTCATTGAGGTAGAATTTTATGTTGCATAAAACTCACCTACAGTAAGCACACATTTCAGTGATTCTTGGTACATTTACACAGTTGCGCAGCCCTCACAATCCAGTTTTAGAACATTTCCATCAGCTCAGAAAGCTTCCTCATGCCTGTTTGTGTTCATTCCTGCTGCTCTCCCATGCCTCAGGCTACCACCGATTGGCTTTCTATCTCTAGGATGTTTGTCTTTTCTAGATATTTCTTATAAATGAAATCACACAAACTTTTGTGTCTGGCTTCTTTAATTTAGCATGATATTGTTGAAGTTTATCCTTGCCATAGCATCCATGTATCGGTAATTTCTTCCTTTTTATGGCTGAATAACATTCCATTTTATGGCTATACCACATTTTATAATCTCTTCACTGTTTTACCAGAAGGACTCTTTTCCTATTGCATTGTCTTGGCACTCTTGTTGAAATGAATTGACCATAAATTTCTAGACTTTCTGTTGTCCTTTGACCTATATCTTTTGTTACATCAGTACTATACTGCTTTTATTACAGTAGCTTTATAATTAAGTTTTGATATTGGGTGGTCTGAGTTTTCCAACTGTGATTTTTTTTTTTTTTTAAAGATTATTTATTCATTTATTTGACAGAGAGAGACACAGCAAGAGAGGGAACACAAGCAGGGGGAGTGGGAGAGGGAGAAGCAGGCTTCCCGAAGAGCAGGGAGCCCGATGCGGGGCTCGATCCCAGGATCCTGGGATCATGACCTGAGCTGAAGGCAGATGCTTAACAACTGAGTCACCCAGGCGCCCCTCCAACTGTGATTTAAATGATCTTGGCTATTTTCAGTCAAAAGTTTGTATTTCCAGGGGCACCTGGGTGGCTCAGTCGGTTAAGTGTCTGACTCTTGGTTTTTGGCTCAGGTTGTGATCTCAGGGCCATGAGATCCAGCCCGGCATTGGGCTCTGCACTCAGTGTGGAGTCTGTTTGAGAGTCTCTCTGCGCAACCCCCCACCAAATAAATAAATAAATGTTTAAAAAAAGTTTGTATTTCCATATAAATTTTAGGATCATGTTAATTTCTACAGAAGCACCTATTGGCATTTTGATTGAGGTTGTGTTGTCTAGAATCTATAGATCCATTTGGGAAGAATGGCCACTTTAACAATATTGAGTCTTCCAATCCATGAATGTGAAATACCTGTCCCTTTATTTAGATCTTTAATTTCTCCCGGCAATGTTTTAAAGTTTTCAACATACAGACTTATACTCTTGTTAAATTTATTTCCAGGCATTGAATTCTTTTTGGTATTTTGAATGGAGTTTTTCTTTTAATTTCCTCTTCTGATTTCTTGTTGCAACTATATAGAAAGACAAGTTGATTTTTTGTTGTTGATCTGTATCTTGTGTCCTTGTTGTTGATCTGTATCCTGTGTCCTTGCTGAACTTGTTAGGTTTTTGTAAATTCCATAGGATTTCCTGTACACTGGGTCATAACATCTGAAATAAAGACAAATGTACTTCTTCCTTTCCAGTCTGGATGCTTTTTCCCTGCTCTTTATTTTATTAGATCCTAGTATACTGTTAAATAAATATGATGAGAGCAGACATCCTTGTTTTTTGATCCTAGGGGAATAGTATCTAGTCTTTTTTTTTTTTTAAGATTTTTTAAAATTTATTTATTTGACAGAGAGAAACATAGTGAAAGAGGGAACACAAGCAGGAGGGGGAGGGAGAGGGAGAAGCAGGCTTCCTGCAGAGCAGGGAGCCCGATGCGGGGCTCGATCTCAGGACCCTGGGATCATGATCTGAGCCGAAGGCAGACGCTTAACGACTGAGCCACCCAGGCGTCCCTAAAGCTAGAAATTTTCATTTTAGCTGTATACACAATACATTTTGACATGTTCTGTGTTTGTTTTCATTTATTTTAAGATACTTTCTGACATTTTTGTGATTTCTTCTTTAACCCACAGTGAAGTCAGGGTTATTTAGAAGTATGCCACATATTTGGCAACAATTTAAAGAAATTTTTCCAAATTTCTTTCCATTGTCGATTTCTTATTTCTCTTATGACCAGGTAACATACTTTTATTTATTGAAGAATATGAAATTCTTTTAAAATTAGGCAGGTGCATGGGTAGTTCAGTTGGTTAGGTGTCTGACTCATGATTTCAGCTCAGGTCTCGATCTCAGGGTTGTGAGTTCAAGCCCCTTGTTGGGCTCCATGCTGGGCATGGAGCCTACTTAAAAAAAAATAAATAAATAAAATTTCTTAGGAATTAACTTGTGATATAGCATTTGCTATATCTGGGAGAATGTTCTTTGAGTGCTTGAAAAGAATGTATATTCTGTTTTGGGGGTGGAGCATTCTATAAATGTCCATTGGGTGAGTTAAAAGGGTTGACCAAATCATATATACTTAACTGACTTTGTTTTAGCAAATATTGAGAGAGTGGTATTGAAATCTAGCTATAATTCTGGAATTGTGTAGTTTCAATTTTGTCAGTTTTTGCTTTATGAATCTTGGGACCCTGTCAGGCCCATATCCATTTGTAATGGGGTTATATGGAATATATTACATAGCATATATCTTTCTCATGCATTGACCTTTTTATTATTACAAAATGTTTTTGCCTTCAATAATATTTCTTGTCATAAAGTTTATTTTGTTTTATGATAATATAGCTAGTCTAGCTGTCTTATGGTTACTGGTTGCATTATATATCTTTTCTACTTTTATTTTCAACATCTAGCTTTGAATATAAAGTATCTCTTATGGACAGTATATAATTCAATTGTGTGAGGGTTTTTTTTTTTTTAGTGCAGTTGATACAATGTTACATGAGTTTCAGGTGTACAACTCAGTGATTTGACAAGTTTATACCTTAGGCTATGTTCACAGCAAGTATAGCTACCATCTGTCCTATTACATCCCTATTAGAATATCATGGACTGTATTCCTTATGTTCTTTATATTTCAGTGACTTACTCATTCCATAACTGGAGGCATGTATCTTCCTTTCCCCTTCACCCATTTTACCCACCTCCCAGCTCCCTTCCCCTCTGGTAACCATTAGTTCTCCGTATTTATAGTTCTGATTCTGCTTTTTGTTTGTTCATTTTTTATAGACTCCATTTATGAGTGGAGTCATAGCATATTTGTCTTTCTCAGTCTGACTTATTTCACTTAGCATAATACTCTCTAGGTCCATGTTGTCTTAAATGGTGCGATTGCATCCTTTTTTATTTTTTATTTATTTTTATTTTTTATTTTTTATTTTTTAAAGATTTTATTTATTTGACAGAGAGAGACACAGCGAGAGAGGGAACACAAGCAGGAGGGAGTAGGAGAGGGAGAAGCAGGCTCCCCGATGAGCAGGGAGCCCGATGCGGGGCTTGATCCCAGGACCCTGGGATCATGACCTGAGCCGAAGGCAGACGCTTAACCGACTGAGCCACCCAGGCACCCCGATTGCATCCTTTTTTAATGCTTTGTAATATTCCTGTGTGTGTGTAACACATCTTCCTTATCCATTCGTCTACCGATGGACCGCTTAGGTTGCTTCCATGTCTTGACTATTGTAAAGAATGCTGCAGTAAACATAAGGGTATATCTTTTCGAGTTAGTGTTTTCATTTTCCTTGGGTAAATGCCCAATAGTGGAATTATTGGATCATCTGGTATTCCTATTTTTAATTTTTTTGAGCAACCTCCATAGTGTTTTCCACAGTGGCTGTACCAATTTACTACCAACAGTGAGTGCATGGGG
>NW_028045385.1:0-435 GCF_054177405.1 Leptonychotes weddellii
TGTTCACTTTGGTAGTGCCCATACAAATTTTGCTGTTTTGTTTTTAATAATATTGGTTTAATTTGTGATTCTATATGTCAAATACTGTTTTACCTTTTAAAAGTAAGCAGTCACAGGGGCGCCTGGGTGGCTCAGTTGGTTAAGCGACTGCCTTCGGCTCAGGTCATGATCCTGGAGTCCCTGGATCGAGTCCCGCATCTCATTCTCTCTGTCTCAAATAAATAAATAAAATCTTTAAAAAAAAAAAAAAGTAAGCAGTCACACTAGGATATTTCATATATTTTGTAAAGGTAGTTCCTGCTTCCTAGCTGATCGGCAAAGGAGAGCAGGCAAAGGCACAGACTTGGAGCCAGAGACCTGGCACAGGGTCAAGCTTTGTTAGTCGTGAGCTGCCATTTAAAATGTTGCATATCAGTCTTCCATCTGTGAGTCTGC
>NW_028045386.1:0-435 GCF_054177405.1 Leptonychotes weddellii
ACCGAAAGCTTGCAGGGAACAAAAGCTCCCAAGAGCAAACCCGAACAGATTACTTAGCCCGGACCAGCAAGGGTGGGGCAATTCCGCCTCCGGCAAAGACATTTGGGAACCACGGCAACAGGCCCCTCCCCCAGAAGATCAGCAAGAACAGCCAGCCAAGACCAAGTTTACCCATCAATGAGAACGGCAGAACTCCAGCACTAGGGGACTGCTGCACATAGAATTCATGGCTTTTTTACCATGATTCTTTAGTCTTTCGAAGTTAATTTTTTTTAACTGTATTTTTTTTTTTAATTTTTCTTTTTCCCTTTTTCAATCAACATCCTATCGATCCCTTTTTTTTAAAAAAAATTTATTTTTCATTTGTAGAGTCATATTCTATCCTTTCATAGTAGTTACCCTTATTTTTGGTATATATATATATATATATATATA
>NW_028045387.1:0-435 GCF_054177405.1 Leptonychotes weddellii
TACATAGAGCAGGAAGCCAGCACCTAGACTCGCGGTTCTCAGCCAGCCTTTCCGATCTGACGTCTGGGAACTCTGAAGCATTCAGGCCCCACCCGCTCTTCTTGTGACCCCCGGGATCCTGAGATCACGCTGCCACAGCGGGGACTCCACCCTGCTTCCCCACTTGAACACCTTTAAGTCCCCCACAGTAGGAGACTTCTAAAAGTTTCCATTTGGCACATCTTTGCTCATGAAAATTGCAGTAGCCTCCTTAAGCCGGGTGCCTCCCCTCTGCTGTATCCTCAGCCATATGCCCCTCACACTCATCCCCACCCGCGACACTCGGGCTCGGAAGCTGCAGCAGGTGCCACAGCGGGAGCTGGGCCCAGTTCTTGCGCTGGTTCCAGGTCTCGCTCTGGGGCTGGTGCTGTAGCTCCCAGAAGAGAAAGCATCGTC
>NW_028045388.1:0-435 GCF_054177405.1 Leptonychotes weddellii
TTTTTTTTTAAAGATTTTATTTATTTATTTGACAGAGAGAGACACAGCGAGAGAGGGAACACAAGCAGGGGGAGTGGGAGAGGGAGAAGCAGGCTTCCCGCCGAGCAGGGAGCCCGATGTGGGACTCGATCCCAGGACCCTGGGATCATGACCTGAGCTGAAGGCAGTCGCTTAACCAACTGAGCCACCCAGGCGCCCTGACTAACTTTTAAAAGTTAGAATTCATACCCTTATATTTCTTTCCCTGCACATTCAAGTTTTTTGTTAGTTTTATCACTTCATATTGTCAAGGAGTGCAATATTTCTGTTCTAATTTGCAATCACAATTTTCAGTTACTTAGTCCTCATTCTACATCTACGTTCACCACTTGTCCTTTAACCAGGGCTTCTCTATAGACAATTTCATCATTTTGATTCATCATTTCATGGGCTACA
>NW_028045389.1:0-435 GCF_054177405.1 Leptonychotes weddellii
AAATAAGAAGCTCTGCACAAAAGTCAGAAATGATTTTCATCAATAAAATAGGGGGAAAAAGGGAAAGGGGGCTGACATTAACAGAACACCTTGAATTTGCCAGGCACTAGGGCGGTTCTTTGCATACATTGTCAGTTACCATAAAAACTCTGTGAAGAATGCATTGTCATTCCTAGTTTCAGCTGAGGATGCTGGGCTTTAAAGAAGCTGAAGATACAATTAATCACTGAGTGGATAGAAGTAGGCACTTCCCTAATCCTCCCTCAAAGGCACATATATAATGGTTCTGCCCCATATCCTTCTGGTCCCCAAACCATGGTCTTCTTTGTTGTTCTACTGTATCTGAGGAAGCAAAGGCTTTGAACCCAAATTTCTTCATCTTTTCCCCATATTTCTCATTCACTCAAACGAATTCCACATCATCAAAGGTCCTTT
>NW_028045390.1:0-435 GCF_054177405.1 Leptonychotes weddellii
TAAAGAACTCATCAAACTCAACACCCAAAGAACAAAGAATCCAATCAAGAAATGGGCAGAAGACATGAACAGACATTTTTCCAAAGAAGACATCCAAATGGCCAACAGACACATGAAAAAGTGCTCAATATCGCTCAGCATCAGGGAAATCCAAATCAAAACCTCAATGAGATACCACCTCACACCAGTCAGAATGGCTCAAATTAACAAGTCAGGAAACGACAGATGTTGGCGGGGATGCGGAGAAAGGGGAACCCTCCTACACTGTTGGTGGGAATGCAAGCTGGTGCAGCCACTCTGGAAAACAGTATGGAGTTTCCTCAAGAAGTTAAAAATAGCACTACCCTATGACCCAGCAATTGCACTACTAGGTATTTACCCCAAAGGTACAAATGTAGTGATCCAAAGGAGCACCTGCACCTCAGTGTTCATTAG
>NW_028045391.1:0-435 GCF_054177405.1 Leptonychotes weddellii
TGGTCTGTTAGAATAAACTGTATCCCAAAATTTTAAAGAGAGAACAACTTATATATATACCAAAACTAAAGTTAACTACAACGAAGGGATAGAATATGACTCTAAAAATGAAAAATAAAAAAGATTTTTAAAAAAGGGATTGATAAGATGGTTGAAAAAGGGAAAAAGAAAAATTCAAAAAAAAGAAAAAGACAAAAAAGAAAATTAAAAAAATTAACTTTGAAAGACTAACGAATCAGGGGGGGAAAATCCATGAATTCTATGTGCAGTATTCCCCTAGTGCTGGCGTTCTGCTGTTCTCATTGATTGGTAAGCTTGGTCTTGGCTGGCTGTTCTTGCTGATCTTCTTGGGGAGGGGCTGTTGCAGTGGTTCTCAAATGTCTTTGCCAGAGGCGGAATTGCCCTGTCCTTTCTGGGGCCAGGCTAAGTAATCTG
>NW_028045392.1:0-435 GCF_054177405.1 Leptonychotes weddellii
ATCCCAGGACCCCGGGATCCTGACCTGAGCCGAAGGCAGACGCTTAACCATCTGAGCCACCCAGGCATCCTGTTTTATTTTTTTAAACAGCTTTATTGAGATAAAATTCACCTGCCATACGACTTATCCATCTAAAGTGCACGATTCGATGGGTTTTTTTTCGGGCAGATTCACGGTGTTGGGCCACCACCACCTCTATCTCATTCCAGCATGTTCTCATCACCCCATATCCATCAGCAGTCCCTTCCCGGGCCTCTGGCAACCAGGAATATGCTTTCTGTCTCTGGATTCGTCTGTTCTGGACGTCCATGTACATGGAGTCACACAACGTGCAGCCTTTTGTGTCTGGCTTCCTTCACAGAGTGTGATGACCTCGAGGAGCATCCATGTTGTCGTGTGTGCCATAACTTCATCCCTTTCTGTGGCCGCCTAAGA
>NW_028045393.1:0-435 GCF_054177405.1 Leptonychotes weddellii
CCGAGCCAGTGCAGGCACGAAGACGCGGCCGTGGACAGGGTCACCGATGACTGCACATTTCCTCAGAGGCAGGGCCCACGAAGCCGCTGGCCGTGGACCCGCCAGTGCCCTCAGTGGGAATGGGCCCTGGTTTCAGTCCGCTGGTACGCTAGCCTTTGGCGTGGCAGGGCACCACCTGCCAAGGACTAAGCTGCCTGTCCCGCGAGGGCGTTTGGGCCGAGTGTGCAGGCCGCGGCGCCTGGCCTGGAGTCCAGGGCCCCGCCCCTCCGTTGTGCGTTGGTATTTGTCGGCTTTGCCCCCGGCATCCCAGGGCTGCCAGCATTCCCGTGGGCCCTTGGGTTTGCCGGCAGGTGCTGAGGTGCAGTCACAGTGGGACACCTAGTGGGCTGAATGAGTCCACGTCGACGTCGTGTCCTGGGTCGGAAGCGGGTGTAG
>NW_028045394.1:0-9373 GCF_054177405.1 Leptonychotes weddellii
CATCACCCCCATCACCATCACCATCACCCCCATCACCATCACCATCATCACCACCTCGATCACCACCACCATCACTTCCATCATTACTTCCATCACCTCCATCATCACCACCATACCTTCCATCACCACCATCACTATTACCAGCAGCACTATTTCATATTGAATGACAACTATGTGCCAGACACTGTGCTAGGCATTTATATGTATTATCTTCAATTCTTAAAACAACCCCAACAGGTAGATAGTGTAATTTTCATTTTGATATGGGAAAATTGCTAATCAGAGAGATTATCTAGTCACCCTAGGACACTGCTGGTAAACAAAGTTTCAGGTTCCTACCTGGCTGGCCATAAAGCCTATGCTCCTTTAACCTCTGCCCCCTGCCCTGCCATCAGTGTCTGGCCCCAGCCTGGTAGACTTGAAAATTGTGATGTCTCAAGAGGATCATGAACCTGCCCTCCAACCCCATGAATCTTCCAGATGGCCACAGGCATTGCCAGGCCACAGCTGGAACAATGGGGCTGGTTCTGCAAAGGTGAAGTGGGAGCTCCACCTGCCCTGAGCTCCCACCAGTAAGGTCTCCTGCCTTTGACCCCAAATCTGCTCCTTTAATTGCTGTTCCACCTGGAGCTGGGGGATCACTAACAGCGCCTAGCCTTGGGTCAGTCTGCATGCCCAGAGTTCAAGTTTATCAAGAGGTTCTGTCAGGTCAACCCGCATGCGTTGCCAAACCTACGTAGCTCTTGAACATCAAAGCCCTCTCTGTGCTCCTGACCTTGTCTCTGATGTTTCCATTTCTGAACAAGGCCCAAGCCCTCTGACTCCAAGCCTTGTGTCCTCCACCTTACCCAACAGCTACTTCCCTGTAATGGGGAATGCAATTTCAGGGACAGAGACTGACACTGTACAGTAGAAAAAGGGCACAGGCCTTGAAGCCAGAGGTGAGATTAACTTCCGGCTGGCCAGCCTTGGGCAAGTTTAAGAGGAAAATGAGATCGGCCACCAATGGAAAAAGGAAATGAAAGCCGTGAGCAATCATCATTTGGGGGACCTATTTAGAAGAGGGAAAAAAATGCCATTGCCATTATGTATACTTAAACATAACCAGCTCCTTGGGGGTCTGAGAAGAATGTGCTGGCAGAAGGGTTTTACTCTGTTGATCTCAGGGTCATGAGTTCGAGCCCTACGTTGGGCATGGAGCCTCCTTTAAAAATCATAAACAAATAAATAGCATTTAAAAAACCTCGAACTTGGGCGCCTGGGTGGCTCAGATGGTTAAGCGTCTGCCTTCAGCTCAGGTCATGATCTCAGCCCCGCATCAGGCTCCCTGCTCCTTGGGAGCCTGCTTCTCCCTCTGCCTTTCTCTCTCGCTCTGTCTCTCATGAATAAAAAAAATAATAATAAAATAAAAATAAATAAATAAAATTTAAAAATAAATAAATAAATAACCTCGAACTTATTATGACGTCTGCATTTTATTTTTGAAATACTTGTACCTGAGCGCTGTGATTGTTACGTCAGCTAATGCTTCAATCCCAGGGGCAGCCTTTCACCCCTCATCAAAGTCCCCTCTCCAGCTCCGCAGCCAGCTTGGCCTCAGAAAGGCCGCATCCAAATGCAAGATCACAAGGGTTTCATCAATACCTGAGGTTCTGCTAATTAGCAAAATGAAAGTCAGAAATGGGTTTTCAGGGATGAAATTGGTGGCTTGTTCATTAGCATGATGAAAGCCAGAAATAGGCTCTTGGTGAAATGCAAGGTATTCAGGACCTACGGATTTGCTTAAGTATGTTCGAGATGCTCTCTACCTGCACTTGAAGAGGCGATCAGATGCGGCAAGGCCTCCAGCCTGCACCTCCCAAGTGGCACCTGAGGTTTTGGTCTGACCTTGAGTTTTGGAGGATTTCTGGTTCCCCGATACTTCCAGAATGTTGCATCTGCCTTGAGTGGCCCTCTTACGCAAGCAGTAGGCTGAGAGCTGGGACTTCCTCGAGCCTAGAGAACAGGTTGCAGGGACTTTTTTTGTGTCTGGTTCCTAATGAATGCATGTTTAATAAACGTCTCTGCGTGTGACAGAATTTGGTCAGAGACTTGCTTTTGTGTGAACTGGTAGTGAGGTTGCGGGGAAAGGGGTCAGCTCACCCTCACTCACCTCAAACTTCCTCGGAGATGTCAGTTTTTGAGATACTGTGTCTAAACCGCCCCCCCGCCCCCCCGGTCTTTGTGATGCTGGGGCTGGGGCTTTACAAACCACATTTCTGCTCAGCCAGCAGCTCCCGGTTGGGCTCTGCCCACAGGAGGTGTCAGAGGAAGATTCAAAGTTAGAGGAAGAAGTAGGGACTTAATTCTTCCTTCGCGCGGCTGCTGGCTTCCTGTTGGCTTCCTGATCCCGTGAATGGCATCCTCCACGTTTCTTCACAGCATTTCCTTCCTGTAACAGCAACTGAATCTACTGTGCAGTCTTTCTGACTCTCACGGACCATCCCTTCCTCGGGGATCTGGGTCCTGCCTCCGTGGGGCGCCCCCACCCCGAGCTCAACCACCAGCACCATGCGGCAGGTGCCGTTTCCTGGGGCATCTGATTTTCAGCCCCATGTGATTCCCCCCCCTGAGCTTCTAGGTTTTAGTAATTCTATTTCCCCCCTCCTTTGTCCCCCCACCAGTAGTAGCTGCTGTCTGAGATTATTACCTCCATGCCGCCTGTGAGCTCCCTTTTTGGTTTTTTGGGTTCTTCAGTGACTATGCCTAGCTAACTATCTGGTGAGTATACCTAGCTGAATACTCTCTATGTTAAATTCTCTCCGTTAAAATAACCGGCGTGGTTTTTGTCTCCTGCCCGAAGACTATATGCTACCTTCCAGAAAGAACTTTAGGGTTATGCATGACTGGCCTGGCTTAGGTCAGCACTCAGTAAATATGCATGGAATAAATAACGGAATAAAGCACTGGATTTCTCACTGTAAATTAATCATGACTTTCCAGGTTTTTTAGACCAATCTCATGTGATTTTAATTACCGTGAGTCAGTCCCCAGAGCCCTCTTGCTTCAGAAGGAGAGTTAACAGTCAGATCTAAAAAAAACACAAAAAACAACAAAAGATTTTAAAAGGTAAGGTATCAAGTGCCCAAGCGAGTGCCACAGCAGGGTGCATGCACCCACTAGAATCTCTCCTCTGGCTACTTTCCGAGTCAAATCAGCTCTGTCCTGGAGACTTCTCCCCTAACCTGAAAGTTCCCTTCCCTCTGGCTTACACGCCCAGCTGCTCTTTGATCTCACTCTCTTCCAAGTTCAGAATCATCTGGGCTCTCCTGGGGGAAGCTGAGAAGCACCTTTCAGTATTTCACATCCTCAGGAGGCACCAGTCATTCAGGGGGATGAGTTGACGGATAATGATGAGGCTGCCAAACTGGCCCCAGGTATGAAACAATCATTCCAGAACCAGCTAAGGCCCTAGTCCCTGTCCTGACCTCTGCCTTGTTCCCAGACAGCTGTTTCCACCTTGGCCCCTGCATTTGCAATTTATGCCCTTGTTGGACAGAACGTTCGATCTTCCATCCCTTGGGCAACGGTGACTCAGGCAGGCTATGTACAGGGCCTTGTGTGATTGCTGGGGGGACAAAGTTGCGCTGTCGCTGTCCCCACAGAATTCACAGCAAGAGCAAAAACAGAGAGAAGCATGGAAGAGGAGCATCCATCATGCTCAAAGAGGTGAGGAGGTCAAGGAAACCTCCTGTTCTTTACCAAAAATCACTGTTGCCAATGTTGGTGGTGCCTCTTGGCTTCGCCTGGATACCTCTGTACTGTTTTTGAGCACCCCCTGGCCTCAGTGAGCTTTTGTTGCCAATAACCAGTACCTGTCTGTTTTTTAGAGGGCCTGTCCTCGGGCTCCTGGAGCTGCTTTCTGGAGGAGATCTGGAAATGGCTGGAAATGAAAAGTGCTGATAGAATATGGGGCGGGGGGGGAGCACTGGCTGTGGGTACTACACTTACATCAAGCACGTTACAGTCCTGTGGGCAAGACTGACCCTCAGAAAACAGCCTGGCAAGTAGGAACACAAAGGAGGAGGCCTTAATCTGAGAGGCCTCAAGGAGGTAGCCTCATGCATAAGCTGAGTCTTACAAAGGCAGTGAAGTGTTGACCTAGAAGAAGGGGCCAGGAAAGAGCCCCTGAGGCTTTGACACCCGGGCTGCTTCACGAGTTTTCAAGTCATCCAGGGTGGCTGGAGCACAGCCAGCATGTGAATGAAGAGGAATGGTGATGAGGCAGGAGAAAAAGTGGTGCTAGATCACACAGAGCCTGAAGGAGGCTTTCTACTTCCTATGAAAGGACTGGGGAGACTTGCTAGGGTTGTACTGCTAGGATCCTAAGCACAGGAATATCATGAATCTGATATACTTTCTAGAGAAATCACTGTGGCTGCAGAGCAGAGAATGGATTCATGGGGACAGGACTGAGGGCAGGGTCAGGGAGCCCTGGAGAGAAATTATAAATGCTGAACACAGGGAAGTGGCCATGAGGAGAGAGAAGGTGACAGAATCAAGAGATGAAGCATGGACAGGCCTAGTGGCTAACAGGATGGGGAGCCCTAGGCAGGCATCTATGCCAGCCCTTCTCATCCAGACTTTTAATCATACCTCTCAACTCTCTATCAGGCTTGGAAGGACTGACATATGACAAGATCTCTGTAGTTTCTACTACAGCAAGATCACAACCATAAACCATGGGTGGGGAATGGAGATGCGAGTACCAGGCCTGTGTTATTACCCTGAGAGAATTTCATGCCCCAAGTTGTGATTTAGATCAAATTTCTTTTTTTAGATTTTATTTATTTACTTGAGAGAGAGAGAGCAGAGTGAGCAAGAGAGAACACACACATGAGCAGGGGTGAGGGGCAGAGGGAGAGGGACAAGCAGACTTCCCACTGAGCGGGGAGCCCAATGCTAGGCTCTATCCCAGGACCTGGGATCATGACCTGAGCCAAAGGCAGACGCTTAACCAACTGAGCCACCCAGGCACCCCTTAAATCAAATTTCATTGAGAACATTCACCACAACATATTTGCCAAGGCACTCAAAATGTTAGATTACTGGGGCGCCTGGGTGGCTCAGTCGGTTGAGTGTCTGCCTTCCGCTTAGGTCATGATCCCGGGGTCCTGGGATTGAGCCCTGCATCTGGCTCCGAGCAGGGAGCCTGCTTCTCCCTCTGCTCCTCCCCCCTGCTCATGCTCTCTTTCACTCACTCTCTCTTGCACGTGCATGCAAAAATAAATAAATAAATAAAAATCTTTAAAAAAAAATATTACGAGCATGTTAAAGGCAGTCTTTCCAACTTGAGCTCCCTGTATCATTAAAAAAACAACAACAACCAAAAACACCTTAGTTTTATTGAGGTATAACTAATATACTTGTTTCAGGTGTACAGCATGATTCAGTATTTGTATATATTGAGAAATGATCACCACAATAAGTCTCATTAACATCCATCACCACACATAATTACAATTTTTTTCTTGTGATGGGAACTTTTAAGAGATAACTTTTTTTTTTTGAGGATTTTTATTTATATATTTGTCAGAGAGAGAAGAGCGAGCGAGCACAAGCAGAGGGAGTGGCAGGCAGAGGGAGAAACAGGCTCCCCACAGAGCAAGGAGCCCGATGCGGGGCTCCATCCCAGGACCCTGAGATCATGACCTGAGCCGAAGGCAGACGCTTAACCGACTGAGCCACCCAGGTGCCCCAAAGAGTTACTCTCTTAACAACTTCTAAATATATAACTCAGTATTATGTGTACATTATATCCCCAGGACTAATTCATTTTATAACTGGGTTTGCCCCCTTTGACTCCCTTCACCCATTTTACACACACACACCCGTTCCCTACCTCTGGCAACCACCAATCTGTTGTATGCATCTATGAAATTGGTGGGGTTTTTTGTTTGTTCATTTTAAAGATTTTATTTTTAAGTACTATCTACACCCAACGTGGGGCTTGAACTCACCAGAGTCACATGCTCTTCTGACCAAGCCAGCCAGGCACCCCCGGTTTTTTTGTTTTTGTTTTTAGATTCTATCTACAAGTGAGATCATATGGTATTTGTCTTTCTCTGAGTTAGTTCACTTAGCATCATGCCCTCAAGGTCCATCCATGTTGTTGCAAATGACAAGATTTCATTCTTGTTTATGATCTAATGATACTCTATTGTGTGTGTGTATATACATACATACACATATCTACATCTGTGTCTATATGACATTTTCTTTAACCATTCATCCATCAGTGCACACTTAGGTTGCTTCCGTATCTTGGCTATTGTAAATAATGCTGCGATGAACATGGGGCTGAAGATATCTTTTTGAGTTAATGTTTTCGTTTTCCTTGGATAAATACCCAGAAGTGGAATTGCTGGATCACATAGTAGTTCTAAGTTTAAATTTTGAGGAACCTTCATGCTATTTTCCACAGTGGCTGCACCAGTTTGCGTTCTCACCAACACCGCATGAGGGTTCCCTCTACTCCAATCCTCATGCCGTATCATTTTTAGATCCTTTTTCTACATTAACTTTTTGATCCAGAAGACTTGCCTTAAGCACAGTGCTTTGGTTGCTGGTGCTCTTATTTTTTTCCTCACAGGTGCCAAAACCACCCTCATCTCATTCAGGTGAGGTAGAAGCAAAGATGGTTGTCCTACAGTGTTCCCGTCTCTCCAATTACAATAGAGTCTCCAGTAAACTCTGATGTATTGTTAAGATCAAGACCTCAAAGATAAATGCTACCCTGGAAGCTGCATGTACCCTTTCTACTTATATCCCATTGGCCAAAACTTGATTAGAGGATTCTACGGCTGTATCTACCTACAAGGAAAGTTGAGAAATGTAATTTTTATTTAGGTGGCCATGTATCTAGCTGAGAAATGGACCATTCAAAGAGGACAAAGAGGAGAGATGCCTGGGTGGCTCAGCCGGTTAAGTGTCTGCCTTCGGCTCAGGTCATGATCTCAGGGTCCTGGGATCGAGTCCCGCATCGGGCTCCCTGCTGAGCAGGGAGCCTGCTTCTCCCTCTCCCTCTCCCACTCCCCCTGCTTGTGTTCCCTCTCGCTGTTTTTCTCTGTCAAATAAATAAATAAAATCTTAAAAAAAAAAAAAAAAGAGCACAAAGAGGAGAAGGGATGCCGTGGAGCAACTTAAGTCTCTGCTGTATCAGTTAGCTAACAGCTGCCTAACAAACCATCCCCGGAGTCGGGAGCCTAAAACAACTATTGTTTTATTTCTCACAACTCTATGTGTTAGGAATTTGGGGCAAGGGGAAGTGGGGTGGGTGTATTAATCATCTCTGCTCCACATGTTGGCTGAGGTTAGAGAACCCAAATACCCACACAATTGATGACTCAACTGGGGTGGTTCAAATAGCTGGGGGATAAGTAGGATGTTTAGACCTCTGTCTTCTCATGGTGCTGGCAAGATTCACTAATGTATCTGGGGAACTTGGTTCTCCTCCAAGTGGTCTCTTTCTCTCGCCAAGATAGCCGGGGCTTCTATACACGGTAGCTGGAAATTTCCTCAAGCAAAAACGGGAGCCGCAAGGCCTCTTGAGCCCTAGACTCAGACCCCTCCCCCACACCCATGTGACTTCAGTCACATTCTATATATCAAAAATGCCATGGCCAGCTCAGACTTAAAGAGTAGAGAAATAATTCTACTTCCTGATGGAAGGAGCACTGCAAAGACATTTTGCGAAGGGGTGTAAACACCGGGAGAAACGATTCATTGGGAACTATTTTTTAGAAACTACTACGCCTGTGGGAGCGGAAGGCCACCGGCACACCGTACACACTCCCGCGCCGCACGCATCTTAATGTGCTACGTCGGGGACGCCACCTCCGTGGCCTCACGACTTCCGGACGCCACAATCGCCATTTTGCTTGCAAAGCACTGCCGTTAGGAGCAAGTTGGGGATCGGTCGTGTCGCAGTTGGTATGGCTGCCGCTATGTCGACTGTGCCCCTGCGAGTGGCGGTGGTGTGCTCGAGCAACCAGAACCGGAGCATGGAAGCGCACAACATCCTCAATAAAAGGGGATTCAGTGTCCGATCCTTTGGAACGGGAACCCACGTGAAGCTCCCGGGGCCAGCACCGGACAAGCCAAATGTTTATGATTTTAAAACGACCTACGACCAGATGTACAACGATCTCGTTCGGAAGGATAAAGATCTCTACACGCAGAATGGCATTTTACATATGCTGGATAGAAATAAGAGGATCAAGCCACGCCCGGAAAGGTTCCAGAACTGTAAAGATATTTTCGATCTGATCCTTACCTGCGAAGAGAGAGTGTACGATCAGGTGGTGGAAGATCTGACTTCGAGAGAGCAAGAAACCTGCCAGCCGGTGCATGTGATCAACGTGGATATCCAAGACAACCTTGAAGAAGCCACCCTGGGGGCGTTCCTCATCTGTGAGCTGTGCCAGTGCATTCAGCACACTGACGACATAGATAACGACATCGAGGAGCTGCTGCAGGAGTTCGAGGAGAAGAGCGGCAGAACCTTCCTGCACACAGTCTGCTTCTACTAACCGGCCTGAGCTGGCCTGGCTTCGGGCCCACCGCCCCCCCTCAAGAAGCCATCTTTCTGAGCGTCCTTTCGTTAGAACTTTGAACCTCCTGATGTTTGATTTTACTTGTAGGTATTTTCCTGGCGGAGGATGGCTAGTAGTATGAAATAAACTGGACTTACGAAATGAGAAGATACGCATCAACGCCAGATTAAGAACTGAAGTTTTTTTCTCTCCCCCTTTTACTTGTGAGAGGGATGTTGATTATTAACTTTTTTTTCCTTTAATCCCGCCCCCCCCCCAAAAACAATAGTTTCTAGTACATTTATCCCGTATTATCTGTGGTTTTCACTGTGGTTCCTTCCCCTCCCCGCCAAGTTTCTGAAATGTACAAGTAACCTGAATAAAGTAATGGACTTTATCTTACTAGAAAAGAACTTGCAATTGTCTAGTAAATATATACCGCCGGTAAAAAAAAAAAGTGGGGGGGGGAAGCAGAGAGCGCCTGGGTGGCTCAGTTGGTTAAGTGGTTAAGTGCTTGACTCTTGATTTTAGCTCAGGTCATGATCTCAGGGTGGTGGGCTCAAGCCCCACGTGGGGCTCTACTCTAAGCTTGGAGCCTGCTTGGGATTTTCTCTCTCCCTCTCCTGTCCCCCAAACCACCCCCCTTGTGTGCTGTTTCTCGCTAAAAAAAAATAATCTACCAAAACTGCCATTGGGGGTGTATTAGTAGTTCACTTGGGCTGTGATAAGAATATACCACACACGGGCTGGGGGGGGGAAGCAGGGAGGGAGAGAGGGGCGGCGGTGGAAGGGGTGAAGAG
>NW_028045395.1:0-435 GCF_054177405.1 Leptonychotes weddellii
ACAATGGACTCTGAAAAACAAACTGAGGGTTCTGGGGAGGGGGAGGATGGGTTAGCCTGGTGATGGGTATTAAGGAGGGCACGTTCTGCATGGAGCACTGGGTGTTACGCACAAACAATGAATCATGGAACACTACATCTAAAACTAATGATGTAATGTATGGGGATTAACATAACAATAAAAAAATTAAAAAAAAAAAATTTTCAAACTCCCAGAGATCAAAAACAGGAGTCTTGTTTTTTACCAGCTAAAATTAAAAATCCAGTCATTTCTAACCAGTATAAGAGATAATTTTTTCATATCACTATTTTTATCAGTGATTAACAGATCCTTCAACAACATTTTAGCCAAATTCCATAACTTCTTGACAATTTTATTGGTCTTACTGGTGTTATTTTCTCCCTTCCCCATTTTATTTTGAGGTAAAATTCCCAT
>NW_028045396.1:0-435 GCF_054177405.1 Leptonychotes weddellii
AATCTTGCACTGAACTGAACACAGAAGAATCTATTCGATATAGTTAGTACAAGAACTAGAGCTTTCCAAAGACATTGCTATAGAGCTTTGCAGTTATAAAGCAACACATGTGTGCAGGGCAGGCCCTTCCTGCAGAACCCACTCGCCGGACAGCCCCCGCTCCGCCCTTGACGAGCGCCAGATCGCGTAGATGACAGTTTTATTGTAGCACAGCAGAATCTCCTTAACAGACGATTTCCTAATGCCATCATCTTTGCTGGGAATGGGAAACAGACCCCACCGACTTCTCCCCAGGGGCGGCCCCTCCCCCTGCAGGCAGCTGTCCCTGTCGGGGGGTCCCTCTAGCCCCAACACCGGCGCTGGGCACTATCGCCCTCTCAGGACGTGGCCTGTCCGCACCACGGCCCCTCCTCTCTAGCACATTCCCGGCAGTCG
>NW_028045397.1:0-435 GCF_054177405.1 Leptonychotes weddellii
TGTTTAAGAAGCAACTAGAAAAATTTAGAAGATGGGATGATCTGCAGGATAGATACCCACATCTCTTTTTTTTTTTTAAGATTTTATTTATTTATTTGAGACAGAGAGAATGAGAGAGAGAGAGCACATGAGAGGGGGGAGGGTCAGAGGGAGAAGCAGACTCCCTGCCGAGCAGGGAGCCCGATGCGGGACTCGATCCAGGGACTCCAGGATCATGACCTGAGCCGAAGGCAGTTGCTTAACCAACTGAGCCACCCAGGCGCCCCAGATACCCACATCTCAACACATTGTTGTCATGAAAAAAAGGGATTACTTTAGATTTAAAGAGACTTAAAATACATAATCAGAATCAATACTTGTTTCTAGATTGGACCCTGGTGTAGACAGAGAAGCTGCAAGGACCTTTTTGAGACACCTGGGAAGATTTGAATCCAG
>NW_028045398.1:0-435 GCF_054177405.1 Leptonychotes weddellii
CAGAAATGAAATAGGACTCATAGGGACGACTGGTACTTCTTCAGTTTTCCAGTCGTTATTATATCCATGTTCATATGTTCTGAGATACAGTGTTCTGTTTCTAATTCTGACTGGACATAAGAGAAGGAGAGAGGGCATTTTCTCAGCCTCCCCCTGGAGCAGGACACACAACATTTCTAAATTTTACTAGCAAAAGGGATGATCTCCCTCTATATAAAACACTTCCTTAGTTATTACTAATTTTCAAAGATCAGGATGACAGACTATAGGATTCATTTTCATTCAGGATTTCGCTTTGACTCAGGATTGAATATTAACTCCCCACAAAAGCACCACTACACAACTAAGATTTTACTTTTTTCTCTATCAGAACTGAATTTCAGGGCCTTGAATGCAAATACTGATTGTGTTAATATAGTCATTCTTCTACCAAAA
>NW_028045399.1:0-435 GCF_054177405.1 Leptonychotes weddellii
CCTTCAATCATTTATTCTACAAATATATACTGACAACCTGCTCTAAGCCAGGTCTTATGCTGGGCACTGGGATACATGGGGAATAAAAACACGAGCCCTAATCCCAAGGAAGCTGCAGCCCGCAGAGGAGACTCGATCTCAATCTAACAATCACATAAGTGAATTATTAATGCAAACTGTCATTTAGGGCTTTGTTTAGCCCATGGAGGAGACCCATCATTGGAACTATGAAGGCAAAGTACAAAGTGCTATGTACGCATTTAATAGGGCTGTCTAACCTAGGGGTGAGAGAAGGTTTCTCCTAGGGAAAGTTTTTGAGCTGAGATCCCAAGGATATGTAGGCAGTAACTAGAAGGAGGGGAGAGGGGTTGGAGCACAGGGAATGAGTGGAGGAGTGATACAAGATAATTCCAGAGATGTGGTCAGGCTCTAGCT
>NW_028045400.1:0-435 GCF_054177405.1 Leptonychotes weddellii
TTTTTTTTTAAAGATTTTATTTATTTATTTGAGAGAGAGAGAGAATGAGAGACAGAGAGCATGAGAGGGAGGAGGGTCAGAGGGAGAAGCAGACTCCCTGCCGAGCAGGGAGCCGGATGCGGGACTCGATCCCGGGACTCCAGGATCATGACCTGAGCCGAAGGCAGTCGCTTAACCAACTGAGCCACCCAGGCGCCCCTCTGTCATGATTTTATTAAGCTTAATTTAAATACAGTAACATTTTATTTTGTTGGAAAACATATCCTTTGACTACTAAAATAATTACTATTAATAGCTAGTATTTATTGGTATTTACTGTATTCCAGAAGATATGCCCAGGTACTCTAGATATAGTTTTTTGGTTAGTTTCTCCCATAACACTTGAAGTAGAAGGTGCTATGATCTCTGATAGATGAGGAAACTGGCAGAAACCCA
>NW_028045401.1:0-435 GCF_054177405.1 Leptonychotes weddellii
GGTTTTATAAAGGAGTCTTCCTCTCTGGCTCTGTGGAAGAGAGAGAGAGAGGGAGGGAGGGAGAGGCAAGAAGGAAAGAAGGGAGGGAAGGGAGTAAGCGATGGGCAAGCCCGCAGCAGGTGGAATTGTAATCCAGGCAAGAGACGGTGGGGGCTTGGAGCGGGGTGGTGGCCGTGGTCAATTTTGGATTTTTTTTTTTTGAAGATTTTATTTATTTATTTGAGAGAGAGAATGAGAGACAGAGAGCATGAGAGGGAGGAGGGTCAGAGGGAGAAGCAGACTCCCTGCCGAGCAGGGAGCCCGATGCGGGACTCGATCCCGGGACTCCAGGATCATGACCTGAGCCGAAGGCAGTCGCTCAACCGACTGAGCCACCCAGGCGCCCCATCTTTTTTTTTTAATAAAGATTTTATTTATTTATTTGAGAGAGAATGA
>NW_028045402.1:0-435 GCF_054177405.1 Leptonychotes weddellii
GAGAGAGAGAGAGAGAGTACATGAAGCGGGAAGGGCCAGAGGGAGAAGCAGGCTCCCAGGGAGCCCAATGTGGGGCTCGATCCCGGGACTCCAGGATCATGATCTGAGCCGAAGGCAGTCGCTTAACCAACTGAGCCACCCAGGCGCCCCTGGAATAAGTATTCTTGATCTGTTGGGTCACTAGGGAACATGACTGCTGTCCATGAACACTGGGAGACAAGGACCCTAAAGGAGCTGCTAATAGGAGCCGCATTAGGAACCGTAAAGACCAGTTAGGCCTGTTAAGCTACAGGAAACACAGCAGAGAGAGTTCTCTGATAGTATTAATCGCAGGCAGTTGCTGCTAACCCCCAAAGCTGCAAGTGCCCCCAGGTGGCCTAGAGGAAGTGCCCAGTAGGGACAGTTTTTGGGAGCCTACCAACAGCTTGCTTTATT
>NW_028045403.1:0-435 GCF_054177405.1 Leptonychotes weddellii
TCTGATACCACTTGGAACCTCAAGCTGATTTTAACATATAAGCACAAAACTAAGTTTATTTTTTTATGGATGGTCATTTTATTTTTTTAATATTTTTTATTATTATATTATGTTAATCACCATACATTACATCATTAGTTTATGATGTAGTGTCCCATGATTCATTGTTTGCATATAACACCCAGTGCTCCATGCAGAACGTGCCCTCTTTAATACACATCACCAGGCTAACCCAGCCCCCCACCTCTATCCCCTCTAGAACCCTCAGGTTCTTTCTCAGAGTCCATAGTCTCTCATGGTTCGTCTCCCACTCCGATTTCCCCCCCTTCATTCTTCCCTTCCTGCTTTTTTTTTTTTTTAACATATACTGTATTATTTGTTTCAGAGGTACAGGTCTGTGATTCAAGTCTTACACAATTCACAGCTCTCACCATA
>NW_028045404.1:0-435 GCF_054177405.1 Leptonychotes weddellii
TTTTTTTTTTTTTAAAGATTTTTTATTTATTTGACAGAGAGAGAGACAGCCAGAGAGGGAACACAAGAAGGGGGAGCGAGAGAGGGAGAGGCAGGCTTCCCGCAGAGCAGGGAGCCCATGCGGGGCTCGATCCCAGGACTCTGGGATCATGACCTGAGCTGAAGGCAGACGCTTAACGACTGAGCCACCCAGGCGCCCGGGGAAACACAATTTCAATAGAAAAATAAAATATGGGGCGCCTGGGTGGCTCAGTTGGTTGGGCGACTGCCTTCGGCTCAGGTCATGATCCTGGAGTCCCTGGATCGAGTCCCGCATCGGGCTCCCTGCTCGGCAGGGAGTCTGCTTCTCCCTCGGACCCTCCCCCCTCTCATGCTCTCTCTCTCTCATTCTCACTCTCAAATAAATAAATAAAAACTTTAAAAAAAAAAAAAAAAG
>NW_028045405.1:0-9371 GCF_054177405.1 Leptonychotes weddellii
CATAATAATGAAAAGGTGAAACATTCTGAGAATTAACAAAATAGGACAGGAAGTGAGCAAATGCTATTGGGAAAATGGTGTTGATAGACTTGGCTCAACACAGGGTTGCCATAAACCTTCAATTTGTAAACTCAGTATTTGCAAAGCACAATGAAGTGAGGCAGGTCTATAAGGTTATGATCGCACTTCTCTAAGAATTGGTAGCGAGTGGCAGTAGTCCTGGGATATGGCATGATACTCCAGAACAAGACAATTTCTTATAGGGTGTTTGTTTTTTCCCTACCAGCCTGGTCAACTGAACAGAAATACTAGCCTGCTTAAACAATTTTGGCATGCTAGCCATGAGTGGATTTAAGTCCCTTAAATTGGGTAGGTAAATTACAGGTTGCCTGCCTCCAGTTCAAAGCCTAGTCTGAAACATTTGAGTTAACTGTTGGTCGTTTTCATAATTTCTTTAAATTGACTTGGGAAGTATACTAACAGCGGTCTACTGAGTAGAGGAAGTGTGCAGAGAAAACGTAACACTAGGATCTCTCCTTTATTAACCTGGGATAGCACAGAAAATTCTTTAGCCTATTGCTTAATATTTGTGTCTTAGATACTAAAAACTAGAAACAACATGTTCAAAATCTTCCTTAGAAGGACACAAACCAACTGGTTACACCTTGGTGGGTGACATGAAAGGTGGTCTGTACTTTCTTTGTGTTTATTTCCCAGTTGGCTATATAAGGGTTTTGAAATTAGAAAAAAATTAGATCTAATTCCCTATCCTGACCCCCTCCCCCTGCAAAAAACCAAATTTCAGATTCATTACTGCCAATTAGAAAGTAAAGCATTTTGAATTCTAAAATGTGAACAGCTCAGATAAGGAGCTTGAGTCTTTAAGATGCCCAGCTGAAGCACTAATGTTTTGCCTATTAGATCAAGTGAAGTGAAAAGTGGGAGAGGTGTGAGTGACAATTCTGGGACACTGGTGGGCAGGAAGGCCAGCCGGCTGCCTCCTAACCTTCCGCAACTGTGAGCACAAGAGTATTTCTAAACACTTAGTCCTTTGTGAGGCAGGGACTCCCCGCTTTGAAGGTACAGACCTCCACCCCATGTGAAGTCACAGTCACACATCCGTGTTTGTTCGGAAGGGCTGCCCTGTTTCTTTGAATGCCTGTCCTGAGTTAAAGGGCCCAACTGTTGGCAGCCTTGCAGCTCCTGCTGGGGGCCTCGAGTTGGGGTCCCTGGAGAAGGCACTGTAAGCCCCGACCAGGAGCAGGAGGGCCCCCAGGGAGATGAAAGGGCTTGTGGCAGGCAGGGGGACCGGTGAGGCCTGGGGATTGGGTAGGCGCCCTTCTCTTGAGTAAGGGCCCACCTGGGGGCAGGGGGAGGACTAGCTGAGCTCCATCGAGTCTGTGCTGGGGGCTGAAGCAGAATCCTTCTGGATGCTTTCAAAGAGGGCAGCAAGTTCGGGGTTGGTTCGGATTTGGGAAGAGAAGTCAGCCATGATGGGGCTTTTCCCTACTTCCGGGATGGTCAGCAGGGCGGCCACAGCCCTCATGGCGGAGCGTTTCAGCTCGTCTTGCTTCTCAAATTCCTGCTTCACGGAACCGGCTTTGACCTAAAGTAGGAAACAACAACAAGCCATCCTTTATTGAACCTAGCCTCGCACCACAGCTGCCTCACTGGTCTCTGGATTCCTCCAACCCACCTGTAAAGTCCCTCCCAGTTTAAATCACAGCACACTCCCCTACTTCAGTCTCTGTGGTTCCAGCCTCCTGAGGTTTCTTTTGTGCTTTTACCCTGGTGGGTTTCCCCAGAGCAGGATTCTTTGTCATTAAATCAACTTCAAGGTCACCTAGGAGGCCTCTGACCAACCAATCTAAACTGCCCACCTTTCTTTTTATTAATAAATAATTGGATGGTGACAAATGCTATAAAGTGTTCAGTTAGTTATCTCCTTCCCCTGGCAGGAGGATTCAGCCTATCTCTTACTGTGCTTAAAACAGGCTCTCGGTACCATATGACTCAACTCAATGACTGGGTCACCGTGACAGTCACCTAGCTGGCCTTGTGCCCCCTACTCAGGTGCCTACCCCTGCAAGCTACTCTGCGTGGGAAACCCCTCAAACTGCCTTGCCTGCCTGTTTCTTCATCTCCCACCCTCTCCCACTTACTCAGAATCTCAGAATTGCCCCACTCCTTAGGGAATAAAGTCCAAATTCCTCTCAAGGCCCCCCCGACTTAGCCCAGACAAAGACTCTTCCCCCTGAAGAGTCCAGTGTCGAGGTTAAGAGCTTGGCATTGGGGTTGGACAGTCTTGGGTTCGAATGGCTCCGCCCTGTAAGCGCTGTGACTTCAGGTCCTCACTGTGAGTTGCACTTCCCTTTCTGTATGGAAGAGCTAAGAAATACTTTACAGGATTATGACAATGATTAAATGAAGCACTTCAATCACCACCTATAAATGGTAACTGTGAGGAATCTGCAGGGGTGCCCAGGGCTAAGTGGGGTGGGGGACATGGGGAGGTACCTTGGCGGTGCAGGTGGCCCTGAGTGGCTCAATGAGCTGGTCCACTCTCTGCAGAACAGGTGCGGGACACAGGGTAGCCAGTCGGGCGAGCATGATGAAGGTCAGCATCTGCCCAGGAGGAAGGAGACAGAGTTCACAATGAAATGGCCCAGGACCAAAAGGAGCAGAGCCCAGGGAAGATCGGAGCCTCTGGTACCAACACCTGGAGCTCAGGTCCAAACTCTAGCACTAATTCCCGCCAGGGCCCTGCCAGAGTCTCTCCCGCTCCGGGCCTCAGTTTCCTTATCTATCAACAGTGAATGGCAATGGTTACTATGCCAACTACAGCTGGCTGACCTGAGGAGGCTCAGATCAGAAGAGGCACCAGGGAGGGGGCGGTTCTCCAGCTCAGATGCTCACAGGGCCAGGCAGATACTGTCCCTGAGTGAAGAGGGCCAGAGGGCAACTGCGCAGGAGTAAGGAGCCCGCACTCCAGATAGCAGCTCTCAGCTCCAGCCAACTGTGGCTGTGGGAATGTGGCCCAGGGCTGACGGCCTGTTTTCAAAACTCTCATGTTCATGGAAGATCTCTCAACTTTTCAAATGTTGGCACCCAGTTTAAAAAAAAAAACAAAACCTACTGTGTGAGCCAACTAAACACATCTACAGGCCTGGATGTAGCCTGCGGGAGACTCAGGGTGGCCTCTCGGAAAAATGGTAGTTCCTACAAGCGCTCCACAGCATAAAGGATGGGTGTCTGGATTCTATGTGCCCTACCCACCCTCACCAGCTGTCTAGCCTGCCCTGACCCCCCGACAACCCACAGCAAAGGAGGGGGACCAGGGCCAGAGCAGCAAAGAGGATGGCATTACGCAGCACAAGCTGGGACCCAGGGCTCCTCCACTTGCCCGCTGGTGCCCTTGAACTCGCCAGTTCTCTGGCCTCTCCCCTGTAAAGTGGGCATCCTAAACCCACCATCCAAAGAGAGAGTGCAGACTCCACAAGATAATTCTGGGGGTTCAAGAGATGCCATACCCACCCTCCTCAACACCAACAGGAGCCTGGACATTGGGGTCCAAATGTTGCCCTGATGCCCAGGTCGTGTCCTGTGCTCCCAGGGGGCAGACAAGAGGATGCTGGGGCCAGAACGGGTGAGAACAGGACAGCCTGGGGGAAAATGCCTGTAAAAACAACTGGCTTTTATCAATCGACAGTGGGTCTTGGCCGTCTCTCACATCAGTGCAAAGGGACCTGGCTCACTCTTCTTAATCCGGCTAGCATTCCGTGACCAGAGGTAGCCAGTTTACTGAGTCAGCTTCTGATGGGTGGACATTCAGGAAGCTTCCAGCTTTCCCCAACCCCCACAGAGCTGTGAAGAACAATCTTGAACATAAAAACTCCGAACACATTTTTTTTAAGAGTGAGTCCAGACCATCTTCCAAAGAGCTCGCTCACTGTAGGCTCCTGCCTAAGGTGTTTGAGAGCTTGGCCCTTTTTCTTATTGAAAACGAACAATGCAGAGGCATCTGGGAGGCTCAGTTGGTTAAGCATCTGCCTTCTGCTCAGGTTATGATCCCAGGGTCCTGGGATCGAGCCCCGCATTGGGCTGCCTGCTCAGTGGGGAGCCTGCTTCTCCTCTCCCTCTGCCGCTCCCCCTGCTCATGCTCTCTCTCTCTGTCAAAGAAATAAATAAAATCTTAAAAAAAAAAAACCAATGCAGTTATCTTCATGGGGGTGCCTGGGGTGGAGAGTGGGAGACAAACAAGCAGTGGGCCCCAGTGGTGCTCGCCTGTCCCCTCGGGACGGGGTGGGCACGGGTCTGGCAGGGGGCCTGTCCTACCCGGATATCGTAGTGGTCCTTCAGGCCATCCTCCACGTGGTTCAGGAACTCGCAGATGTCCAGCTGGCCCAGGCAGCTCTCAAGCAGCGAGTACATGCACTCGAAGGCTGCCTTCCGCACATCCAGCCCATCGTCCACCGTGTGCTTAAAGGGCCCCATCTCCACCTGCAGGATGGAAGGATGATGAGCGTTACGGGAGGTGACCTCCCTTAGTCCCTGCTGCACACCCCACCTCCCTCATTCAGTACTGTGTTCTGTGTCCAAATCAAGCCTTGTACTCTCAAGTCTCTTGCCTTCGCTGCACGGCCTGCAATGCCCTTTGATGATAACAGTAACAGGGGCGCCTGGGTGGCTCGGTCGGTTTTAAGTGTCCAACCCTTGGTTTCAGCTCAGGTCATGATCTCGTGGTTGCGGGATCGAGCCCCGCGTCAGACTCTGCACTGAGCGCGGCGTCTGCTTCAGATTCTTTCTCCTTCCACCCACTCACACTCACCCCCACCTTTCTAAAATAAATAAATAAAATCTTAAAAGAAACAGTAACAATAATTATTATGGTCTACTAAGCAGTGATAATGTGCCAGCCACTGTGTGAGTGCTTGACAAATGACATTTTGCTCAAGCATCACAACAGCCCTAGGGAGACAGTGTTATTAACATATGAGGAAACCAAGGCTTAGAGAGGTTAATTAACTTGCCCAGAAACACACGGCTAGTAAGTAGCTGAACTAGAATTAAAAACCCAGGTCTCTGAAGGTTTTAACCACAAGGCTCTGTTCTTAATGGTACACTCCTTCTCACCCCTCCAAGCCCTGCCTAAATGCCCCCTCTTTGGGGAAACTTTCCGAACCCCTCTAAACAGTCACTTCCTCCTCAGCAATGCCAGGTGATTCTTACCTTTTTATTATATCATGTGATGACAACTGTTAAGTCACCTTTAATCTCTGCCCCTTAAATCCTTACTTAAGGATTTAAATCGGTTATGTAATTGGCAGAATGGGTGTCTCTATTCCTGAGGAGGCCAAGAGCTCCCTGGTGGCAGACACCATGTCAGGTCCAGCTCTGATCCTGGCACTCTGACACAGGGCTGGCACTCAATGAACACCTGCTGAATGCTGAGTGATAATAAGAAGCACCAACATTTACTGAGGCCGATGGTGGGCCAGAGGTTCTGAGCACCTGCAGGACATAACTCAGGGAATCTCCTCAACAACCCTCTGACACAGACACAAATTAGTTTTCTCATTTTGCCTAAGAAGAGAAACTGAGGCTCAGATCAGATTGAATGGTCCTAGGCCCCCGTGCCCAGGGTCACACAACCAGGAAGGGGAGGGACAGGACTTGACCCAGGCCACAGGCGACCCGAATCCTTGCCACAGCCCCACCAGTCAGGCCCAGGGCTCCCCACTCTGTCCCTCACTGGCCTCACCTCTCGGATGAGGTCCTTGTGGATCTTTGTCTCCTGGTAGAGGAGGGGCAGGATGTCATCCAGCAGGTCCCGGACCAGAGAGGGCTTGTTGTGCACAGCTGAGTTGAAGAAAGCCAGCGTGGCCCGGCGCACGTTCAGGTCTGGGTCCTGCAGGCTCTCCATAAACTCTCCTGATGGAAAGATGAGCGGGGGTGTGTGGGATGGCTTGGCCAAGACACAGACCACCTCCACCCCCTACCTCAGTTATCTGCTTAATGTGAGCTGGGCAGACCTGGCCGAATGGGGGCAAACATGTTCTGAGCATCTGCTTTTTTACCAGACACAACAAGTCCTCAGAGCCCAGATAAGAATGTGAACTAGAGTCTGGCATGGGTTCAAATCCAGGTTCCGCCACTGCCTAACTATGGGACCTTGGATAGCCTCAATGTCTTCATCTATAAAATGGGAGTAATAGCAGTACCCATAGTGTAGGACTGTTTTTAAGATTTAAAATGTAGTGATGTGGGGGCGCCTGGGTGGCTCAGTCGTTAAGCGTCTGCCTTCAGCTCAGGTCGTGATCCCAGGGTCCTGGGATCGAGCCCCGCATCGGGCTCCCTGCTCAGCGGGAAGCCTGCTTCTCCCTCTCCCACTCCCCCTGCTTGTGTTCCCTCTCTCACTGTGTCTCTCTCTGTCAAATAAATAAATAAAATCTTTAAAAAATAAAAAAATAAAAAATAAAATGTGGTGATGTGATATATATTTATATATTTTTAAATTATATATAGTATATATTTATTTATATAAATTAAATATATACAAAATATAAATACACAGCAGAGGGGCTGGCACAGAGCAAGGATTCTATAAATGGTAACTTGATATTATTATAGATAAGGCTCTCGAAGATCAGAGAGATGAAGAAACTTACACATTCACACAGCACCTCTGAGTATACCTTTTTATATAGTTCAGACTTTTTAATAACTGTGTTAATGTTCTACATGCTCTATAAATAAATAAAATCAAGAATGAGGGGAATCCCTAAAAAAAAAGCACAAAAAACAACCAAACCCCCTAACTATATTTCAAATGATTAACATAACCACCAGGTTATGAAAGAGTAAAACAATTCACCCAAGTAACTTCCAAAGTATTTTGACTAGATGCCCTCAGACTAAAGACAAAAGCCCTATAAACAAATGCTGACTTTTCACAGATATAAAGGTTAGCCATTCTTGGTCTACTTTCTGTGTATTCCAGAACAAATACCTCATAGACAGCAGGAGCTGGGTTTCTCCCTGTCAGAGAAGGGTATGGAACGGGAAGGAAGGAGGCTAGGAGGAACCCTGCAGTGCTGGACTAGAGAGGAGGTAACTCATGTGCATGTGCGTCTGTCTGTGTACATACACTCAGACACACATATGCTCCCCAGTTCTGTCTGCTGAGAGGGCCTCGCAGCCTCAGCACCCCAGTAGCAATGAGCACACCTAGAGTCCAGGTCTTGGGTTCTAAGTACCATTGTCCCCTCAAAGGAATCAGGGCTCCCTGGAGAAATAGCTGATTCCTGAGCTGGGGCAGGAAAGGTTCAAGGTGAGTCTAGAGCATCTTATTGTGCCAAAAAAGTAAGGATATGTTTAAAGGATGATGGAAACCTGTCAACAGAACATTGGAACCAGCCTGAAGGGCCCCCACTGGCCACGTCTGAGACAAGCTTGAGAATCAAATAAATGAAGGCAGTAATAAATTATAAGTCACTGAATGAAACAGGAATCCATGAGTCTATAATGATGTGAATAAGTCAATGAATAAATAAGTGGGGGAGAAGGAAAAGTTCTTCCAGAGAATAGAAGGCAAACTAACAAATATGAAAGGAATGCTGGAATTGGAAGTCACCATTTGGCAACTGTCAGAAATCACTGAAGCAAGAAAGAAACCACAATGGATGCTGAATGTAGTGGGCAGAAATTTGATGAAGGGGCGCCTGGGTGGCTTAGTTGGTTAAAGCATCTGCCTTTGGCTCAGCTCATGATCTCAGGGTCCTGGGATCAAGCCCCACGTTGGGCTCCCTGCTCAGCAGGGAGTCTGCTTCTCCCTCTTGCTCTGCCTCTCCCCCTGCTTGTTCTCTCAAATAAATAAATAAAATCTTAAAAAAAGGAAATTTGATGAAGAGGATATTTCAACAGACTCAAAAATACTTACTCATTCCAAAGGGAAAGGTAATTTTAAAGATTTTACTTATTTAAGAGAGAAGTGGGAGCGGGGCAGAGGGAGAGGGAGTCCCAAGCAGGCTCCAGACTGAGTGCAGAGCCCGACGTGGGTCTCAATCCCACGACCCCAGGATCACGACTGGAGCCGAAAACCAAGAATCAGTCACCCAACCGACTGTGCTACCCAGGTGCTCCAGGAAAAAGTAATCTTAGAGCGGAGAAAACTGGAAGTCTCCATCTTAACCAGGTGATCAGAGTTACCATCACCAGTCACGGGGCAAACCGCTATTATGTGCCTCCCAATATGATGCACTGGGAAGAACATAAAGTCTTCCAGCAAAGCAGGATTCAAACTGAGAGCTGGCTACCTCTGGCTCCTTGCACTGTGCCCTGCTGGTTCCTAGATTCCCCCATTCTCTCTGAGAACAGAGCTGTGGGGAAGCTGGCAAGACCTGAGTTCATGTCTCCTCTCTGAGCCTCTGCTTCCTCATCTGTAAGATGTGGCCAGGCCTACATACCATGCAGGGAGCTGTGAGAATGAACCATGGTGAGGCGTATTAAAGGACCTAGGCTTGTACCGGATACACAGTGAGAGCTCGAAAACTGGTTCAAACATACAACAAGAACCAAACATCCAGGCACAGATCCCTAGGGGCTGCCAGCCCTGGGCAGGGCAATCGGGACTGGCGGCAGTGTGTGCCCACTGGGTCAGGGGATGGGATGAAGTGGCTGCTGACATTGCTGTGGCTTCTGGACGTGTCTCCAGTCCCGGCCGTGGCCACGTCTGCTGACCCCTGGTCTCCCGCAACAGTGCCCTGGCAAGTGGAGACCAGCACCCCCGTTTTATAGCTCGGGATGAGATGATCTGTCCACGCTCACACAGCCAGAGAGTAGCAGAGCCAGGCTGCCAACCCAAGACTCCCCACACTCCATTAGGCTGCCTGGAGGAGGAGGGCCAGACTCCAGTGTGGTCTGGTGACAGGCCTGCAGGCTCTGATCTTTGAATGTCTGCCTTCTCTAGGAAGAGCCTGGTCCTGCAGAGCCCCAAAGAGAGGGCTCACCAATGAAAGCGACTTGGGCTCCTCAAGACAGAAGGCTCCTCAGACAGGGGATAAGCTGGAGAGCCATGCTCCCCAACTCCAGTGCAGCCCTACCCAGCTTTGTGCCCACTGAGGTCAATGCACGTGAGAGGCTGGTGGTTTTCCACTTGTAAGAGCCTGCGTGCTGGGGGCGCCTGGGTGGCTCAGTTGGTTAAGCGACTGCCTTCAGCTCAGGTCATGATCCTGGAGTCCCGGGATCGAGTCCCGCATCGGGCTCCCTGCTCGGCAGGGAGTCTGCTTCTCCCTCTGACCCTCCTCCCTCTCATGCTCTCTGTCTCTCATTCTCTCTGTCTCAAATAAATAAATAAAATCTTTAAAAAAAAA
>NW_028045406.1:0-435 GCF_054177405.1 Leptonychotes weddellii
GAGCAGGTTGGACGGGGCGATGGTGGAGATTCCTTCCGGCTCATGGTATTCATCCGACAGGCATCCTTGAGCACCTGCTCTGTGCCAAGCCCGGTTCCAGGCTCTGGGGATGCAGCCGTGATCCCTGTCCTGCCCCCACAGACCTTGCACTCCTGGCGGGACACACGCAATGAGCAACACTGCAGACAATATCAGAGGCCGAAATGTGCTGGGAAGGAATTTAACCAGGCTGAAGCGAGGGACAGGCAGGCGGACTTGGATGGGGACTCAGGGAATGAGGAAGGGTCATCTGACCTCAGTCCTAAGGAAGGAGAAGGAGCAGATCTTGGGAGGGGTTAGGAAGGGGGCTCTGGGCACAGACCAAAGCAGAGTGGAATCTGAGTTACAGTCAACGCCGCCCTTCCCAGTGGGCCCCGTAGGACCCACCGAGAAACA
>NW_028045407.1:0-435 GCF_054177405.1 Leptonychotes weddellii
TTTTTTTTTTTAAGATGTTATTTATTTATTTGAGACAGAGAGAATGAGATACAGAGAGCATGAGAGGGAGGAGGGTCAGAGGGAGAAGCAGACTCCCCGCCGAGCAGGGAGCCCGATGCGGGACTCGATCCAGGGACTCCAGGATCATGACCTGAGCCGAAGGCAGTCGCTTAACCAACTGAGCCACCCAGGCGCCCCTCGTTGCAATTCTTAAAGAACTCAAGGACAAAACCCAGAAGACCAAAAAACTAAAAAGCTCCTGATTGAATTTTAGAGCACTAAACAAGCAGTCGGGGTTTTTGTGAGTTTCGTTAAGTCTTGCCTACCCTTCCCTGTTCCACTCCCAATCGCAACTACTCTGTCTACCAGTAATGCACTGGTAGACTGCTAAAGTGTAAGGTCCAGGAGGGCAGGGCCCAGGCACATTTCACTCCC
>NW_028045408.1:0-435 GCF_054177405.1 Leptonychotes weddellii
ATTTTTTTTTCTCTCACCTGCTCAGTTTGATTAACTTCCATTACTCTGTCCTCCAGGTCACTGATCCATTCTGCTGCTTCATCTAGTCTACTATTTATTCCATCCAGTGTATTTTTTTAATTTATTTATTTGTCAGAGAGAGAGAGCACACAAGCTGGGGGAGCGGCAGGCAGAGGGAGAAGCAGGCTCCCTGCCGAGCAACCCGATGCGGGACTCGATCCCTGGACCCTGGGATCATGACTTGAGCTGAAGGCAGATGCTTAGACGACTGAGCCACCCAGGCATCCCCATTCAGTGTATTTTTTATTTCATTTATTATGTTCTTTATCCCTGACTGTTTCTTTTTTATCTCTTTTTTAGGGGTCTCACCGATGTCCTCCACTCTTTTCTCAAGTCCGATGAGTATTTTTATGATCATTACTTTGAATTCTCTAT
>NW_028045409.1:0-435 GCF_054177405.1 Leptonychotes weddellii
TTGTTATGTTAATCACCATATATTACATCATTAGTTTTTGATGTAGTGTTCCATGATTCATTGTTTGTGTATAACACCCAGTGCTCCATGCAGAATGTGCCCTCTTTAATACCCATCACCAGGCTAACCCATCCTCCCACCCCCCCTCCCCTCTAGAACCCTCAGATTGTTTTTCAGAGTCCATAGTCTCTCATGGTTCGTCTCCCCCTCCAATTTCCCCCCTTCATTCTTCTCCTCCTGCTATCTTCTTCTTCTTCTTTTTTTTAACATATAATGTATTATTTGCTTCAGAGGTACAGATCTGTGATTCAACAGTCTTGCACAATTCATAGCACTCACAATAGCACATACCCTCCCCAATGTCTATCACCCAGCCACCCCATCCCTCCCACCCCCCACCACTCTAGCAACCCTCAGTTTGTTTCCTGAGATTAA
>NW_028045410.1:0-435 GCF_054177405.1 Leptonychotes weddellii
CTGACATGTAAGAAGATCTGGATCTCTACAAACAGAATATCGGAGGCGGTTGGTTTTGAGGTACGAAGCGGAGAGCCGTGATTCTGCGGGCAGATACCGGAGGATAAACGGCGGGGGGAGGGTGCCTGGCCGTGGGGATCCTGCACCGCTGGTGAGTGACAGCCTCGCGCGCTGCCGTCGGGAAAGGACTTTAGGGCAGCCCCCGGGGTGGAGGAACAGACCGGCGGGGTCGCGCACACACGAACTGGGAGCGGCTGGCGGTTTTAGAAGCACAAAGGGCAGACGTGCCCCGACCTGGAGGCAGGACTGGGGGCGCTGCGGAGGGGCGCACGACCCAGGCTGCTGCAGTTTCTAACAGCACGGACAGAAACGGAGACGGTGTGGCCTGGAGAGCTCACTGAAGAACAGACTGAGGTCTCTCTGCTCTGAGGCAGA
>NW_028045411.1:0-435 GCF_054177405.1 Leptonychotes weddellii
TTTGACAGAGACAGTGAGAGAGGGAACACAAGCAGGGGGAGTGGGAGAGGGAGAAGCAGGCTTCCCGCCGAGCAGGGAGCCCGATGCGGAGCTTGATCCCAGCATGTTGGGATCATGACCTCAGCTGAAGGCAGGCGCTTAATGACTGAGCCACCCAGGCGCCCAGCTGATGCTTTTCTTTGAATAAATTCCTAGATGTTTAATTTCTGGGTTAGAGATTTTTGATGTTATTGATTCCTATTACCAAATTCATTTCTGAAAAATTTATACCAGCTTATATTCTCATTTGGCTAGGAGTAACCATCTTTCTCTAACCTTAACAATATTGGATAAATAAAAAATTTTTTTCTATGTCACAGAATTGTATCATCGTTCTGAGACAACTATCTTTTATTTTGCGTTTCTTCTTGCACTGTATTAGTCTTATTCCAGGCT
>NW_028045412.1:0-435 GCF_054177405.1 Leptonychotes weddellii
ATATGTACATATATACATACATCTATAACTATAGATACACATATGCATGTATATAACATATACATGTATATGCATAACATATACCTATATAAACACTCATATACACATACAAATACACATGCACATACATATACACACATATACATGTATACACATACACATACACACACAAACATGCACACACACATGTGCACATACGCACATGCACACATGTACACATAGACATACATGCACACATGCACACACATATACATACATCTGCACACATACACATGCATGCACACAGTATATATGCACATGCATATACATGCACACATGCATACACATACACGTGCATGCACACAAACATACACACACATATGTGCACACACATGCACACATAGGCATATATACACATGTGCACACATATACATAGACACGCATGTGCACACATGC
>NW_028045413.1:0-435 GCF_054177405.1 Leptonychotes weddellii
TATGTTGAAGCTGGTTAATCTGTAAGACCAGTTGGAGTGTTGTTTCATCAAGTCTGAAGCAACTTAGCTTTGGGTACTCTCACTAAAACCCTGGATAACAGAAGAATCTAAGGGCATTATTTCTGCAATTTGAGGACTGCTAATGTGCTTGGAAAACTATTGTGAGAAATCAAGATAATCCAATTAAAAAAAAAAAAAAACACCTCAATACCAAGATAGAAATTACCTTGTTACACTTTTTTTTTTTTTAAAGGTTTTATTTATTTATTTGACAGAGACAGAGATAGCGAGAGCAGGAACACAAGCCCCGGGAGTGGGAGAGGGAGAGCAGGCTTCCCGCCGAGGAGGGAACCCGATGTGGGACTCGATCCCAGGACCCTGGGATCATGACCTGAGCCGAAGGCAGAAGCTTAACGACTGAGCCACCCAGGCGCC
>NW_028045414.1:0-435 GCF_054177405.1 Leptonychotes weddellii
CAAGACCAGTAACCACAGAAGCTTCTATCCAAGTATATACAAATTAATAAGTAAACAACAAATAAGGAAAACAACTTAATAAAAAACTGGTAAATTACTTAAATTAGAAATTCACAAAAGATATTTAATTGTCCAATAGTCTAATTAAAATTGTTCATTTTGGGGCGCCTGGGTGGCTCAGTCATTAAGCGTCTGCCTTTGGCTCAGGTCATGATCCCAGGGTCCTAGGATCGAGCCCCGCATCGGGCTCCCTGCTCAGCAGGGGGTCTGCTTCTCCCTCTGACCCTCTTCCCTCTCGTGCTCTCTGTCTCTCATTCTCTCTCTCTCAAATAAATAAATAAAATCTTTAAAAAAAAATAATAGTATCTAGGTGGGGCGCCTGGGTGGCTCAGTCATTAAGCGTCTGCCTTCAGCTCAGGTCATGATCCCAGGGTC
>NW_028045415.1:0-435 GCF_054177405.1 Leptonychotes weddellii
GGCGGAGTGAGCATGGCCCTCCTGCCGCAGGCTTTGGCACCAGTTGGGGACGGTGGCTTTATGTCCCTTCCTCCAGGGGCCCTGGCTGCTCTCCCTGGCCCTCCCGTCCCCTTCTGAGCAGCTGTGGACACTCCATAAACACTGAACCCATCACAGGATCTGTCCCTCTGGCCTGGCGGAGGCAGCTGCTCATGGTGGCCATCTTGGGATTCCATGAGCACCCCCCAAGTTGGGGCTATTTGCCACTCCGTCACCGGGCAGCTCAGGGAACTGAGGCCTCCAGTGGGGTCGGGCTTTTCCAAAGTTACCCACCCAGACTGTGGGGGTGGGGTGGGTTGGGAACCAGCTCGTGTGGCTCCTGTCTCAGGCATTAGTTGGCCTCCTTTGAGTAGGCTGTGGGCCCAGGGCTGCCACGTTGCTGAGTCCTGGATCGTT
>NW_028045416.1:0-9370 GCF_054177405.1 Leptonychotes weddellii
GACGATGGACTCTGAAAAACAAACTGAGGGTTCTAGAGGGGAGGGGGGTGGGAGGATGGGTTAGCCTGGTGATGGGTATTGAGGAGGGCACATTCTGCATGGAGCACTGGGTGTTATGCACAAACAATGAATCATGGAACACTACATCTAAAACTAATGATGTAATGTATGGGGATTAACATAAGAATAAAAAAAATAAAATTAAAAAAAAAAAGACAACCTGGGAGTACTTTATCATCATCACTATCATCACGATTGAAGTTAACAAATGATAAATCCATGAAAGGAAATGTTTCATATAATTTTACATCACTGATCCAGGACCCACAGATGCATAACACAGATAGAAGACACACAAAAAGTACATCTTTGGAAATCAATACAACACTCCTGTTAATATAAAACTTAAAATACAGAATTCTTCTTAAGTTTGTAGTAGAAAGTGCAACAGACTGTCTCAGCCTAACTTAGCAGTGCCTGTACAAGGTGTCCCTCTTGAGACGTTAGCTTCAGAATGTGCACACTGAAGAGGCTGCATCTTTGGAGTGTTCCACAGGAACACTGGGGATCTGGTCTGAATTTTTAAAGGCCATTGTCATTTCATACAAACCCTCTAGTCATTAAGAGTTGCCAGACAGGACAACATAGCGTCACAAGAGTTATCCATCCCATCTCTTATAAGTCAGTTAGAAGACAAAACCAAAACCAAAATGTCTTCAAAATACAGAGCAGATTATGCTTCTCTCCTAGGAAAGGTTGAGGAGATTGATGGGACCAGATATGCATTATTTGTACCAAGTGGCAGATGTAGATTTGATCTTCAAGTCTAGTGGAGTAGACACTGCTCTCACTACCATTGCTGACCTGCAGCAAGTTACAGCTACGGGCAAGCCAGCCACGCCAGTCTGCACTCTCTCCACAGCACCATTTCAGGAGACTTTAACACATACAAAAACCACTGTATTTTTCAGCAGTGCACTCTAGGGTCATCATCCAAGTAGCAATGTGCAACCTCACTCAGTAGGAAAAATGTGTAGAATAATTTAACACAGTCTGACCTGCTTACACAATCCTACTACCTGCTCTCAGCAAACAGGATGTTTTAGCTCAAATCTTTTTCATTCTACTCTTAGCTACGACTCGAAGACTTCATACATCAAAACAACAAAGCATAATATTATGACCCCTAAGCCAATGCTTACTCTGGATTCTAGAAGCAGCCCTTTTAAAACTAACATGAATTAGGGATCAACCAGTTGAGCATGACTTTACTATTATTGGCCAACTAGAACTGATCTACAGTTTCTTCTTATCCTGGTGATTATACCACTTACAAGCTTAACTGAATGTAATCTTCTTAAATCATGAGTCCTTGTAGTATACTTATTACTCTTCCAAACCAGAAATGGGACAGATTTCTCCTTAGGACCATCATGGAAGGAGCCCTCAGCTCCACCATCAGTACCCAGGGCTGAAATTCTACTTAAACTATTCCCTGTATTGTTATATGTAAACAAGAATCATTATTGTCATATGCTAACTCAATATTGAGGAAAAAAATAAAAATTAACCCACTATGTACATCATGCATTATGTGATACACCACATACTATTTTATTAGTATATACTTGTTTAATTATACATAATATTATATACAATTGTACATTAAACTATTTGCCCCATTCACATAAGCATGTACATTAAACTACTCATCTTATTTAATACATTTGATGGTGTATCATACATAAAACCCCAGACCACATGAATAGTATATACCACCTATCACCATTCATATCACATAAGACAACACATTATTGATTATCCATAGCACAAGTTAGTCAAATTAATCCTTGTCACTATGTTTATCATAGCCATTTTCTCTCCTTAATCACCAAGCTTTGAGAAACTAGCAACCTACTCAGGTTATACACTTTTTTCCTCTCCGGCCCCATAATATGTGGGGGGGGGGTTAATGGGAAACTATACTTGGCAACCGATTCTTACTTCAGGACCATCTCATCTAAAATTGTCCATCCATTCCCTTAAATAAGACATCCCAATGGACTAATGACTAATCAGCTCATGCTCACACATAATTGCGGTGCCACACATGTGGTATTTTTTAATTTGGGGGGGGGATGCTATTACTCAGCTATGGCCATCAAAGGCCTTAACATAGTCAAGCAACTTGTAGCTGAGCTTAAACTGAATATTATTTACCAACATTATAACCATAAGGTATTAATTGGTCAATGCTCACAGGACATACAAAAACTTAATTATAAATCTGTACACATATTATCATCAAACAAAATTAGCTTGGCAAACCTCCTCACCTCCCAATAAACTTTTAGTTCTGTATGTTTATCTTGCCAAACTCCCAAAATAAGATTCTATAACAACACATACAAGACCTAAATAATCCTAATTATTCCATAATTTATATATTTTCTCCCATTATAGTTTCAACCAAAACATATTCTAGCCCAACTCCTAATTAAATAAAATATAAAAGCACTAATTTTTTTTCCAAATATTAGGCTTAGTGGGCTAGAAAATTTTTTATTCTTTATTAGGTTTAATTTCACCCCTTTCAAAACTGACATAGCACTTAATATTTCGAGATTCAAATGGAAAGGAATTTCTCTAGATCTGATTTAGTTAATGTAGCTTAACAACTAAAACAAGGCACTGAACATGCCTAGATGAGTTTATAAAACTCCTTAAACTCATAGGCTTGGTCCCACTCTATTAATTTTGTATCAAATTACATATGCAGGTATATGCATCCCAATGAGAATGCCTTCTAGATCAGCAAAGATAAAAGGAGCAGGTCTCAAGCTTAATAAGAAGTACTTCATTATGCCTTGCTTAACCACACCCCCACAGGAGAGAGCAGTGATAAAAATTGTTCTAAACGAAAGTTTGACTAAGTTATATTAACTTGTTATTAGAGTTGGTAAATTTTTTGTAGCAGCCACCACAATCATGCAGTTAACCCAAATTAATAAAATATTAGTGTAAAGCATGCTTAAGATAATTTAATAATAAAGTTAAATTTTAATTAAACTATAAGAAGCTGCAACTAAAACCAAAGCAACCTACAAAAGTGACTTTAATATTTCTGGTTACACAATAGCTAAGATCCAACCTGGGATTAGATACCCACTATGTTCAACCCTATACCCAAACAATATAACAAATTATTCACCAGAGTACTATTAGCAATAGCTTAAAACTCAAAGTACTTGGCAGCGTGTTCTAGGATTGATAAATCCAGATAAACCTCACCACCTCTTGCTAATCCAGACTATCTACCACCATCTTCAGCAATCCACCCTAAAAAGGAATTATAATAGGCATAAATATCAGCATAAAAATATTAGGTCAAGGTATAGCTTATGAGGTGGAAAGAAATAAGCCCCTTATTCTACTTTGAGAACATTAAATATCATGCAAAATCCTTTATGAAACTGAAGACTAAGGAGGAGTTAGTAGTCATTTAGGAATAGAGAGCTTCATTTCATTAGGCCATGAAGCACACACACACTATCACCCTCCTTAAATATTAATTTCATATTTAAGACTATTTATAATTATCTAACGTGAGAGGCAACAAGTGTTCTTGGACAAACCAAGGTGTAAATAAAGCACCTCGTTTATACTCTGGAGATTTCAACTTAAAATGACCACTTTTGGGCGCCTGGGTGGCTCAGTTGGTTGGGCGACTGCCTTCGGCTCAGGTCATGATCCTGGAGAACCTGGATCGAGTCCCGCATCGGGCTCCCTGCTCGGCAGGGAGTCTGCTTCTCCCTCTGACCCTCCCCCCTCTCATGCTCTCTCTCTCTCAGTCTCCCTCTCTCAAATAAATAAATAAAATCTTTTAAAAAAAAAATGACCACTTTTTTTTTAAAGATTTTATTTATTTATTTATTTGAGAGAGAGAGCACGCAAGCAAGGGGAGGAGTGGAGGGGGAGGGAGAGAAAGAGAATCTCAAGCAGACTCTGCACTGAGCGCAGAGTCTGATGCAGGGCTCGATCTCACAATCCTGAGACCATGACCTGAACCAAAACCAAGAGTCAGACACCCAACCCACTGAGCCACCCAGGTGCCCCTAAAATGACCACTTTGAACTAAAGCCAACCAAAGCTTAACTACACCTAACAATTATATTTAAATGAAATAAGATATTTATTTACAAAGATAAATATAGGGGTAGAAATCTTAGTGGGTGCTATGGAGAAAATACTGTTAGAGAATGGTGAAATAAGTACTTAAAGATTTGGGGACAAAGTTTACCCTTTTACCTTTTGCATAATGAATTAACTAGAACAATTTCACAAAGAGAACTTAAGTCAAATATCCCGAAACCAGATGAGTTACTTTCAGACACATTAAGGAACAAATTCATCAATTTGGCAAAATAGTGAGAAGGTCTATAAATACAGGTGAAAACTTGATGAGCTGGCGAATAGCTGGCTCTCCAGGAGAGACTTTCATTTCAACTTTAACTTTAAATTAACTAAAAAGGTAATAAGTCCTACATAAATTTAGATGTTAATCTAAAAAGTATGGCTCTTTAGACATAGGAAATAACCTTCCTTAGCAGGTAAGTATTTACAAATCCACAGTTGGCTTAAAAGCAGCCATTAGTTAAGACAGTATTCAAGCTCAACAATTTTATTTTAATTCCAATAAGAAAAATTAACTCCTAATATAAGATTGGAATAATCAATTAACAAAAGGAATACTGTTATAAGTACTTATAATACTAGTATAATACTAGTAATAAAAATTATTCCTTGTTACAAACTTCTATCAGATCAGATAACCACTGATAGTAATTAAATAAATTTAACCTAATAATTAACTATTTATTAAATCAATTGTTAATCCAACACAAGCATGCACCAAAAGAAAGATTTTTAAAAATAAAGGGAACTCAGCAAACATAAATCCCACCTGTTTACCAAAAAATCACTGCTAGCATTTCTAGTATTAGATGCACTGCCTACCCAGTGATGTGTGTTTAAGAGACACAGTATCCTAACCATGCAAAGGTAACATAATTACTTGTTCTCCAAGTAAGGATTTACATGAATGGCCACATGAGGGTTTTACTGTCTCTTCCTTTCAGTCAGTAAAATTAACCTTTCTATAGAGAGGCAGGAATTACAAGATCAGAATGGAGCTTTAATTAGTCTAAATATAAACATTTTAACCACATTGAGAAATGATAGAAATTTAAGTGGATTAATAATTTTGATTGGGGTGACCTCAGAGTATAAAATAACTTCTGATTGAAATTTAGACCAAACTACTCAAAATATGTGTTATCATTTATTGATCCAAAATTGATCAACAGAACAAATTACCGTAGAGATAACAGTGCAATCCTATCCCATTCTAGAGTTTATATTGACAATAAGGTTTATAAAACCTCAGTGTTGGATCAGGACAGCCCAATGTTGTAATCACTATTAGTGGTTCAGGTCATGCTCTCAGGATTGTGAGATTGTGAGTGATTAAAGTTTTACATGATCTGAGTTCAGACTAGAGTGATCCAGATCAGTTTCTATTTAATATTTTTCCCCATAGGAACAAAAACTGAGAGAAATAAGGCCAACTTGAGAAAATTGCCTTCAAACTAAAACATGATATAATCTTAATCTATTTCTATCAGCCCAGACCAAGACCAGGGCTTGTTAAATTGCAAGTCCAGTAACTGCATAAAACTCAAAACTTTATAAGTAGGGGTTCAAATCCTCTTCTTAACACTGTATTCATAATTAATCTTCTGTTAATTATTCTTATTTTACTTGTTGTAGAACTTCTTATATTATTTGACTGAAAAGTATTAGGTTATATAGAACTTCATAAAGGACTAAATATTGTTGGTCTTCATCATCCACCTTAACTATCACCAATGCCCTCAAATTCTTTATCAAAGAATCTTTACAATCATTAACATTATTGATATCTATATCATAGCCTCTATCCTACCCCTTACAGTAATCTTAACAATATGTATTTTATTACCCATACTATATCTACTAATCAACATAAATCTAGGTGTATTATTCATATTAGCTGTAGCAAGTTTAGCTGTTTATTCTATTCCCTGATCAGGATGAGCTTCAAATTAAAAATACGCCTTAGTTGGTGTATGCCAAGCAGTAGCACAATTTCACATGAAGTAATTATTATTCTATTATCTATTATTCTATTATTCTATTATCAGTACTACTAGTAAATGGATCATTTACATCATCAACCCTAATTATCACTCAAGAGTATTTATGATCAATTTTTTCATCATGACCGCTAGCCATAGTATGATTCATTCCAACCCCAGCAGAAACTGATTGAGCCCCTTTTCACTTAACAGAGGGAGAATCAGAATCTGTCTCTGGTTTTAGGGTCATATATGCAGCAGGCCCATTTGCTCTATCTTTTACTAGCAGAAACATGCCAACACAATCATAATAAATACTTTAACAGTTTTTTCCTAGACTTTCACAATACTTACATACCAGAAATGTATACAATTAACTTCATTATTAAAACCCTTCTTCTATTTTCTTTTTATGAATCCAAGCATCATATCCACAATGCTGATGTGACCTTTTTACACATCTCTCATGAAAAAAATTTATCACTAATGCTAGCATTATGCATATGATATGTATCAATTCACATTACTAAAACAAGTATCCTGCCACAAACATTAAAAATATATCTGATAAAATAATTACTTTGGTAAAGTAAATAACAGAGTCTTAAACCCACTTATTTCTAGAATTATAGGGATTAAACCTAATCCTAAAAATTTAAATATCTCCATGTTACCATATCACACCATGGTAAGGTCAGCTAAATAAACTATTGGGCCAATACCCCCAAAATGGTTTATATTCTTTCCACACTAATAAGTCCTCTTATCTTTATTATTATGTCACTTACCATTATTACAAGCACCATAATCATTATGTTAAGCTCACACTAATTAATAATCTGAATTGGTTTCAAGATAAATGTAATAAACCATATTCTAATTCTGATTAAAAATTGTAATCCATGACCCATAGAAGTATCCATTAAATATTTCTCCACCACATCTGTACTTTTCACAATAACTATCATTATTAAATTAATATGTTCTGGTCAGTGAACAATTATTAAAATTTGTAATCCAACAGCATCCTTTATTATTACAGTAGCCTTTATTATAAAACTTCAATTTTCCCCATTCTACCTTTGAGTACCAGAAGTTACACAAGATATTCCATTAATGATCAGACAGTTTTATTGACATGACAAAAACTTACATATTAGTTTTATATCAAATTTCACCATCAGTTTTATATCAAGTTTCACCATCAATTAATCTAAATATATTAATTATTTATATAGTATCAATTGTAGTTAGGAGAATGAGGAGGGCTTAACCAAACACAACTGTAAAAATTCTAGCCTATTCATCAATTGGCCTTTTAGGCTGACTAGAGCTATCATGATTTATAAACCAAGTAACATAGCTCTAAATCTATTCATTTACATTATATTAACATTACTACGTTTGTACCATTTATTTACAGTCATCTATCACAAGACTTCCATACACATGAAATAGAATACCTTTAATAACCACTATGATTTTTCTGATTGTATATTATCCCTAGGAAGCCTCCCACCACTCACAGGTTTTGGGGGTTTTTTTTACCCAAATGAATAATTTTCCAAAACTAGCAGCATTATTATACCAACATTAAAAGCTATTCCAGCCCTACTTAATCTATAGTTCTACACACAACTAAATTATTCTACATCACTACCATTTCCATCAATAAATAACAGAAATAAAATAACAATTTGCAAATATAAGCCAAGTAATTTTTTTACATCCATTCATTATTGTATCAACATTAATCTTTCCCTTAACACCAAAATTATCAGTGCTGGACTAGGAATTTAAGTTAACATAGACAAAACACCTTTAAAGCTCTATGCATATATTATCTTTGTTCCTGAAATACAGATTGCGGGCTACCTTACATCAACTAAATGCAAATCAAACACTTGAATTAAGCTAAATCCTCACTAAATATGCCAGTCAACTGGCTTCAGTCTTCTCCAGGGTTTAGGGGAGAAAGATGGGACAAGTCTGACAGAATTGAAGCTCCTTTTTTTAATTTGAAGTTCAATCTGTTATTTACCACAGGGCTTGGTAAAAACAGGATTCAACCTCTGTCTTTAGATTTAGTCTAATGCTTGCTCAGCCACTTCACCTATTTTTATAAACCACCGACTATTAACAAACCATAAAGATATTGGCACATCATGTTTACAGTTTGGTGTTTGAACTGGAATTGTAGGAACCTCCTTAAGTCTTCTTATTCATGCTGAATTAGGTCAACCTGGAGTTTGATTAAGAAATGATTTAATTTACTCAAATAAAATCTTTTTTAAAAAAAGAAATGATAAAATTTATAACATAATTGTTACTGTTCATGTTCATAATAATCTTTCCGATAGTCGTATCTGTTATAACTGGGGGCTTTGGCAATTGATTAGTACCATTAATAACTATAGCCTCTGATATAGCATTTCTTCAAATAAACAATATAAACTTTTACTTCTTCTACCATCATTCTTATGTCTACTTGCCTCATCAATAATTGAAGAGGTGCTGGAATAGAATGAACAGTATGTCTGCCCTTAACCAGTAATTTAGCCCACACAGGAGCTTCTGTATGTTTGACTATCTTTTCATGACATTTAGCAGGTGTCTCATCGATTTTAGGTGCAATCAATTTTATTACTACAATTATCAATATAAAACCACCAACTATGTCTCAATACCAAACACCACTATTTGATGTGTTCTAATTACAAATGTAGTATTTTTACTTACATTCCCAGTACTAGCAGCTAGTATTACTATATTATTAACAGGTCATAAGTACCACTCCCTTTGATCCTGAAGGAGGAGGCCACCCAATTTTATATCAACATCTATTCTGATTCTTCAGCCACACAGAAGAATATATTCTTATTTATGGGTTTGGAATAATTTCACATATTGCTGTATGTTATTCAGGAAAAAAAGGCTTTTGGATATATAGGAATAATATGAATCATATTATATTGGGGAGTTAAAAGTTACTCACAATTGTGCAAGACTGTTGAATCTCAGATCTGTACCTCTGAAACAAATAATGCAATATATGTTAAGAAAAAAAAAAGAAGAAGAAGGTAGCGGGAGGGGAAGAATGAAGCGGGGGAAATCGGAGGGGTGGACGAACCATGAGAGACGATGGACTCTGAAAAACAGGCTGGGGGTTCTAGAGGGGAGGGGGGTGGGAGGAT
>NW_028045417.1:0-435 GCF_054177405.1 Leptonychotes weddellii
TGTCACCTCCCCAGTGGCCCCTTTCAGCAAAAGGACTGCGACCATCCTCAGGGCCACTGGGACGTGGGCGATACAACAGCCCTTTTGCCAGGCTCGCCAGTGTGAACCCGGGGGCCACAAGGTCCGACCCGAATTCCTTTATCTGCCCGATTGCCCCATCTCCCTCCTGGGTTGAGACATACTCTCCAAGCTTAGGGCTCAGATAACCTTTGAGCCCACGGGACACACTAGCCTCCGATTGAACCCAAGGCAAGAGAAGACGGGGTCTCTAATACTAGCAGTTACCATGCCAAGGGAAGAAGAATGGAGGCTATTCTATGCCCAGGCCCAACCAAGTAGCCTGCCAGAGTTCAGACTCACCTTCCCTTCAGTATGGGATGAAAACAGCCCACCTGGACTAGCCTGGAATTGGGCCCCTGTCACTGTTGAACTGAT
>NW_028045418.1:0-435 GCF_054177405.1 Leptonychotes weddellii
TCATTGATTAGGCGCAGGTCTTGTACTGGTCTCCATTCCCTGTTCACCTTTGGGACACAATATAGGTGTATTACAAGGACTGTTACCAGGCCATAAAAGAACCTGAGCCTTTAAATTGTTTACAATGGCCTTCAGTCCCTTTTTAGCTTCAGGTCTCAAAGGATATTGCCTCTGGTGTGAAAAAGAGGAAGAGTTCTTTAAATGAATTTTAACTGGAGAAGCTCTTATAGCTTACCTTATTTTTCCTTGTGTAGCCCACACTCGTGAGTCGACTGTGACTTCGGTTAGTGGGAGACAAAGGAATTGGCCTGGGGTGACCAGAATTGTGGTCTTCATTTGAGCTAATACATCTCTTCCCAACAATGGGGCAAGACTTTCGGGCATGATCAGAAAGGAACATGAAAACATTATCCCCTCCCATATACAACAGAGGGG
>NW_028045419.1:0-435 GCF_054177405.1 Leptonychotes weddellii
ATCCCAGGACCCCGGGATCCTGACCTGAGCCGAAGGCAGACGCTTAACCATCTGAGCCACCCAGGCATCCTGTTTTATTTTTTTAAACAGCTTTATTGAGATAAAATTCACCTGCCATACGACTTATCCATCTAAAGTGCACGATTCGATGGGTTTTTTTTTGGGCAGATTCACGGTGTTGGGCCACCACCACCTCTATCTCATTCCAGCATGTTCTCATCACCCCATATCCATCGGCAGTCCCTTCCCGGGCCTCTGGCAACCAGGAATATGCTTTCTGTCTCTGGATTCGTCTGTTCTGGACGTCCATGTACATGGAGTCACACAACGTGCAGCCTTTTGTGTCTGGCTTCCTTCACAGAGTGTGATGACCTCGAGGAGCATCCATGTTGTCGTGTGTGCCATAACTTCATCCCTTTCTGTGGCCGCCTAAGA
>NW_028045420.1:0-435 GCF_054177405.1 Leptonychotes weddellii
GGAGACGAACCATGAGAGACAATTGATTCTAAAAAACAAACTGAGGGTTTTAGAGGGGAGGGGGTGGGAGGATGGGTTAGCCTGGTTATGGGTATTAAAGAGGGCACGTTCTGCATGGAGCACTGGGTGTTATGCACCAACAATGAATCATGTAACACTATATCAAAAACTAATGATGTAATGTATGGTGATTAACATAACAATAAAAAGAAAAGAATATTAAAAGCAGCAAGAGAAAAAAAAAAACAGCAAGAGAAAAGAAAACAATTATATAGAAAAGAAAACAAATATATACTAGAGAAACCCCATAAGGCTATCAGCTGATTTTTCAGCAAGAAACTTTGCAGGTCAGAGGGGAGGGACATGATATGTTCAAAATGTTGAAAGGAAAAAAATATGCAAAAAAAAAAAAAAAACTCTATCCAGCAAGGCTAT
>NW_028045421.1:0-435 GCF_054177405.1 Leptonychotes weddellii
CCCCCCTCCACAGATATCTGTTGTGGTTCTTCAGTCTAAGGTGGCAGATGGGTGCCTGCAGCCAAAACAGGAGCTGGATCCCTCCAGCCTCCTGACCCCACTTCTCATACCCCTGGGCACCTCTTCTCAGCCTCTCCTGTGAAGGGACTACCCTACCAGCCAGTGCAGGAACAGCCTGGGGAATCCTGGGACCCTCGGCTGGAGTGTGCCCATTTCACTGCTGACCTCATCACACGCAATTCTCTGCTTTCCCTATTTTAGCTCCAGCCTCATAGTCCTGGTACTCATCCTTGGCTGGCTTCCTGGCAGACAGTGAGGACTGAGCAATCATTACTTGTGGAGAACACAGGACCCTAGCAAGTAACCTAAGTCCCTGTGGTAGGGGTCATGCCTCAAAGAGTGAACTTTGTGCAGCCCTGGTCTGGCAGATGGAGG
>NW_028045422.1:0-435 GCF_054177405.1 Leptonychotes weddellii
AAACAAACTGAGGGTTCTAGAGGGGAGGGGGGTGGGAGGATGGGTTGGCCTGGTGGTGGGTGTTGAGGAGGGCACGTTCTGCATGGAGCACTGGGTGTTGTGCACGAACAATGAATCATGGAACACTTCATCTAGAACTAATGATGTAATGTATGGGGATTAACATAAGAATAAAAAAAAAAAATTCAAAAAAAAAAAATAAAATAAAATTTAAAAAAAAGAACACCAGTTGTTTTAAAAAAAATTAATTTAAAAATTGGTCCTAGTGTATTTTTAAATAAACTATAGTCTACTTTGAAATATGGAGAAGAAAATAAATTGGGTAGCCTTAATTAGAATACAAAGAACCCTGCTGTATTAATAAATGAAAAAGAATAGTCTAAAATTAAGATCTCAATTTTAAGTGAAAGTATATACTTCTAGTGAGTTATTAGA
>NW_028045423.1:0-435 GCF_054177405.1 Leptonychotes weddellii
ATCCATTGGAAGGTACTATGATCATCACTATAAAAGACATCCACTCTGTGAAAGTTTGCCATGTGTGTGTTATTGAGAAAACCAGTGCTGAATTTATTGAGAAATAGAAGTAGGTAAGATATGTTGATAAGTTGCAGGATTTGGTTTCCTTATGTTATGAGAACCAATGAAACCAACACTCAGTAATATACAAACACACACTGGAACTGAGATAGACATTAGAAAGTCAGAGTGTCAGGGCGCCTGGGTGGCTCAGTTGGTTAAGCGACTGCCTTCGGCTCAGGTCATGATCCTGGAGTCCCTGGATCGAGTCCCGCATCGGGCTCCCTGCTTGGCAGGGAGTCTGCTTCTCCCTCTGACCCTCCCGACCCTCCCCCTCTCATGTGCTCTCTCTCTCAGTCTCTCTCTCTCAAATAAATAAATAAAATCTTAAAA
>NW_028045424.1:0-435 GCF_054177405.1 Leptonychotes weddellii
AGAGTCTGGATCTAGAATGGACAACTTTATGATCGGGGGTTCTGGTTTTAGACTCAAATTGATTTGCTTCCTGTTTACCACTTACAGACTGTGAGACATATCTCAGAGGGTTTTTGTGAGGATTAAGTGTGATCATGAATTTAAAGGGCTTAACTTTCTTGCTAGTACATAGTAAGTTCTCAATAAATGGAGGCTTCTATTGAATTATTACTATTAATAATTCATGCCCTGGGCGCCTGGGTGGCTCAGTCGTTAAGCGTCTGTCTTCGGCTCAGGTCATGATCCCAGGGTCCTGGGATCGAGTCCCACATCGGGCTCCCTGCTCGGCGGGAAGCCTGCTTCTCCCTCTCCCACTCCCCCTGCTTGTGTTCCTGCTCTCGCTATCTCTCTCTCTGTCAAATAAATAAATAAAATCTTTAAAATAATAATAATAAT
>NW_028045425.1:0-435 GCF_054177405.1 Leptonychotes weddellii
TTTCTTAAGAATTTTATACAAGAAAAAAGGAGAGTGAGCCTATCAATCCCAAGAGAGAGAAGCCAACCCTTGATGGCTCCTAAAGGCCAGTCAGATGCCTTTGGACCTCCTCGTGACTGACTTCCTGCTCCTAAATGCCAGTCTGATGGCTCCTTTGGACTTCATCGTGACTGACTTCCCCGCTCCTAAATGCCAGTCTAATGGCTCCTTTGGACTTCATCGTGACTGACTTCCCCGCTCCTAAATGCCAGTCTGATGGCTCCTTTGGACTTCATCGTGACTGACTTCCCCGCTCCTAAATGCCAGTCTGGTGGCTCCTTTGGACTTCATCGTGACTGACTTCCCCGCTCCTAAATGCCAGTCTGATGGCTCCTTTGGACTTCATCGTGACTGACTTCCCTACCCCATTTGGCGCTAGTATACACCTCCTCTGGA
>NW_028045426.1:0-14930 GCF_054177405.1 Leptonychotes weddellii
GCCACCTTGGTTTCGTGGTTTGGCAAAGTATTGGCCTCCACCACCATGGGGGCCAGAGCTTCTGCCTCCAAAATTTCCTCCAAATCCAAAATCTGAGGATTGATTGTTGTAATTGCCAGAATCATCATAACTTCCGCCACCTCCAAAATTGCTTCTTTCATTACCAAATTTGTTATGGCCATCCCCACTGCCACCATATCCACTACCACCTCGACTGCCACCAAAGCCACCTCGACCACTGAAGTGTCCTCCACGACCAAAGTTATCATTCCCACCAAAACCACCTCCACGACCACCACCAAAGTTTCCAGAACCACTTTGACCTCTTTGGCTGGATGAAGCACTAGCCATCTCTTGCTTAGATAGGGCTTTCCTTACTTCACAGTTGTGGCCATTCACAGTATAGTATTTTTGAATGACAGTCTTGTCTACAGAGTCATGGTCATCAAATGCTACAAAAGCAAAACCTCTCTTTTTGCCACTGCCTCGGTCAGTCATGATCTCGATCACTTCAATTTTCCCATACTGTTCAAAATAATCCCTTAGATGATGTTCTTCAGTGTCGTCTTTAATGCCACCAACAAAAATCTTTCTCACAGTTAAGTGGGCACCACATCTTTGAGAATCTTCTCTTGGGACAGCCTTCTTTGGTTCCACAACTCTTCCATCCACGTTGTGTGGCCTTGTATTCATGGCTGCATCCATCTCCTCCACAGTGGCATACGTGACAAACCCAAAGCCTCTGGAGCACTTGGTGTTTGGGTCTCTCATTACCACACAGTCCGTAAGCATTCCCCATTGCTCAAAATAGCTTCTCAGACTCTCATCGGTTGTTTCAAATCTCAAACCTCCGATGAAGAGCTTCCGCACCTGTTCAGGCTCTTTGGGAGACTCTGACTTAGACATGACGGCGGTGGGAGGGGAGACTTTAACAATGCTTACTCGGCGGCATCCACGGGCAGAAAGGACTCAATTATTTTTTTAAAGTAATCTCTACACCCAACATGGGCTTGAACCCACAAACCCAAGATCAAGAGTCACACACTCCTCCGACTGACCAGCTAGGCCCCCCAGAAATATTCTTAATCAGAATAGCGCAGAGCAGGGATCAGCAAACTCCTGCCAACCCTGGCCTGTCTTAAAACCCTTAAGCTAAGAATGGTTTTTACAGTTTTAAAGGATTGTCTAAAAAAAGAGAGATTATACCATATGTGGCCACAAAGATGAAATAAAACATTTACTGTCTGACCCTTAACAGGAAAGGTTTGCCAATCCTTGGTATAAAGCTTTCTAAGCATTATAAAATGTCAAATTTATGATTAAGTAAAGGCCATTTGATTAATTGGTGAGGGGAAAGGACAAATCTGTTAATTCTTATTCTGTGGACTAAACCACAGTTAGCAGTGAAATGGACAGAGGAGAGATGATAAATGTTTGATAGTTGATAAGAAGAATATACTTTGTCCCTGAGTTTCCACAAACTGAAAGATAGAAAATGGAAGTTTTAGCAAAGATGATGTTTGATCCCTGAATGTCAGGGATGCAGAGAGGAGAATAAGTATTAACAGAAAGACAAAGGGAAGGTGAATAAATGGATTTGTCTTGCTATTAATTGTCATATTTTGGGGAACATTCCAGACTTTAAGAAGCTTCATGAGGCTCGTTTTAAGGAAATGGAGTCCATTGATCAATATATTGAGAGAAAAAAGAAACATTTTGAAGAACACAATTCATTTAATGAACTGAAGGTATGCTGATAAAATTATGTGTTTTGGGTTTTTTCGTTTGTTTTTTTTAAAGATTTGTTTATTAGAGCAAGCATGAGCAGGAGGGGCAGAGGGAGAGGGAAAGAGAATCCCAGGCAGACTCTGAGCTGGGCGTGGAGTCCAACTCCGGGCCTGATCTCAAGACACTGATCACAACTTGACCAAAACCAAGAGTCAGATGCTCAGATGTGCCACCCAGGTGCCCCTAAAATTATGTTCTTACTGGGACTGAACTATGTGATTTTATGTTTTGTTTTGTTTTTTAAGATTTTATTTGAGGGATGCCTGGGTGGCCCAGTCGTTAAGCGTCTGCCTTTGGCTCAGGTCACGATCCCAGGGTCCTGGGATCAAGCCCCTCATCGGGCTCCCTGCTCGGTGGGAGGCCTGCTTCTCCCTCTCCCACTCCCCCTGCTTGTGTTCCCTCTCTCACTTTGTCTCTCTCTGTCAAATAAATCTTAAAAAAAAAAAAAAAAGATTTATTTGAGAGAGAAAATGAGATGGCACTAGCAGGGGGAGCGGTAAAGGGGGAAGTAGGCTCCCCGCTGAACAGGGAGCCTGATGCAGGGCTCGATCCTAGGACCCCGGGATCATGACCTGAGCCAAAGGCAGATGTTTAACCAACTGAGCCACCCTGGTGCCCCGAATTATTTGATTTTAATGTCAATACCTTAGCTAATACAGCCAGCTTTCTATTCTGCCAGTGGAACAGATTTAAGTTTAATATATCTTTATTATCTGAAATTGCTTCCCTCACCATAAGAATTTTCAGAACCCTCAGAATAAAACCGGGAGTCCTCACTATAAAGAACTAATTCCAAAATGCCAGTAAGTTGTTCTTTTCTCAGCCTTCACACATTGTGCTTATTACTTTTGTTGATGCTAGACTGATTATGGGTGAAGCCATTTTCTTTCTCTCTCACCTAAAGGAAAAAGGAACGAGTTGCACTGGCCAACTTAGGGGCTACCTGCTAACTGAGCTCCTGGGGGCCCTTCACTCCAGGTCCTGCCAGACTCAAGGTCCCTTCGAATAAGAAAAGGGGAGGAAATCAACCCCAAGGTTGAAATAGAGCACTGAGTTGACAACATCCTGTTATTACCTTACTTGGTCTCTGGTGTTCAAGGGGTGCCACATAGAGTACTGGGGAATATTTATTTTAGGATTTCATAATACATTCCATGTGCTTATTTTTCAAAAAGACTTGGACGCAGTCTTTGGTATTATAACACAAAACAGTATAAAGTTGGTTTGAAAGGGGCAGAGTATGAGCACTGTTAGCAGGGACGGTATCTGCTGTGTCAGTTGAGTTTCACATTTTCTGATACAAATCCCAACACAGAAACACACTAGGTGACAAGTTCTAAATATATTTTTTTTAAAAAACATACACCATAAGCTTCTTAGCAAGAAGCTGAATCTAGAGTAGTAACATTCACTTGAACTCTTTATAAAACCACTGCTAACCTCATTGAAGACACCGTTTATCAATCAGCTGACAGCGACAAAGCCAAGCCGTGGCATTTGAAGGCTGCAGACTGGTCTGACAGCTCGGGTGGAGAATCAGAGAAGACATACTCAGTATGCCCATAATAATGCTTGCTTAAATATCAGCAAGGGCTAGGCATCACTCTGCTGACAGCTGAATACCTGGACAAGAGGCCCATGCTGATGATTTACAGGAAGTAGACCTCTAGTTTCTTTTTCCTTTTTTTTTTTTTTTTTGCATGAAAATGAGCTAGGAGTAAATATGCCTGCAAGCAGGGCCACTCATTTTCCTTACCATGAAACTGAGTCTACTTAAATACATGATTGAAAGTCAAGTTTTCTATACTACATAATGCGGGTGAGTTAAAGGCAAAAATTAGGGCAGAACAAGTGCCTCAACCATAAACTTGAGTGTAGCTCTGTAGATGTGTTAAATAATGATTAGGTTATCTTATTTTTCCCAATACCCCACCTGAATGAATTTAGTTCTAAAATCACCCCCACTCCCCACTAAGGAATAGATCTATCAGATGGGTTATTTGGTATGATCTATTTGGAAATTGAAAAATAAAAAATTACAGTGACTTCACCATAGCTAATAGGAAGTTTTTCTTGACAGCTGACATGTTTTGGGATTGGTCATTGGACAGTGTTAGATCATAATAAATAAGCAGAGATCTTAGAATCATCTTGGCCACGACCTGTCTCTCCTTGACTTTCATTAGAACAGGGAGACCGATTTGATTTAGTTGCCAAATGGTCCTCTATAAGCATCAGAAACACAGCGCCCCAAGATCCCGGTTTATCTTGCCAACAGTGGGAATGATGAATTTTTTAAATCTTTATTAATATAATATGAAAAAATCCCAATTGAGTTGGCATCTTTGATCACTATATGTTTATGTGTTGTTATTGGCTGGGGTTTTTTGTGAATTTGCTTTTTCTTAATTTTTACTCATCTATTAGCCATTTATGTTAATGCTATATATTCTATATTATAAATGCTTTCCTTCAGTTTATCTTTTAACTATATTAGTGGTGTCTTTTGTCTTACGAAAGATTTTTTTCTTAATTTTATCCAGCTTTTCCTTTTAAGGGTCTGCGTGGTTTTTTTGGTTTTTTTGTCACACCCTGCCTGTTTCAAGATCATAAAAATAAGCTCTTATATTTATTTGTACTGCTTTTATTATTTTCACCTATATTTAATCCTTAACCCACTTTTTGTATATGGTATGATTGAGCTCTTTGTTGGGATTGAACAGATTTTTATTGCTAAAAGAGAGGAATTGTTTACATACATTGCTAACAAAACAAGTTAGTACGGCTTACCTGAAAAAAAGTTAGATGGATAAGAGCTAGTAGACTCATTTCTGCATTGTAAATAGTTCAGAACAAAAATGCAGGGTTGGTCCTGACACCAAGTGAACTGTGAGGAGACACAGCATGGAAAGTGGGAATCTTGGGGGAAAGACAGAAGGCAGCATAAAAAGTGTGATTAAATAGAAGAGTGTGCTGGGCGCCTGGGTGGCTCAGTTGGTTGAGCGACTGCCTTCGGCTCAGGTCATGATCCTGGAGTCCCTGGATCGAGTCCCGCATCAGGCTCCCTGTGCCTGCTTCTCCTTCTGACCCTCCCCCCTCTCATGTGCTCTCTCTCCCTCATTCTGTCTCAAATAAATAAATAAAATCTTAAAAAAAAAAAAAAAATAGAACAGTGTGCTTAAATACGTATAACCTGGGCTCCCACCTCATGGTATAGATGTGCATTTACTAACTATTTTAGTAAGTTTTAACTTTGTGTCACAGTAGAATCTCTTCTGCTTGTATGTTGAGAAGTTGATATAATTCTCGGAGTGCTTGTATTTCCTATGATATAATCAGAATTTTTCTGTCTTTTGGCTTAGCCTTGTCAATTTCAGTAATCCCACCACTGTTGTACCTTTAACAAAGTTGTGTTTCTTTTACTTACAAGAGCTTAAACCAGTGATAGGAAGACATTGTTATTCTTTGTGCCCTGACAATATTTAAAAAATGATAACCTAAGTGGACCCTCCCCAGCCATTTCAAAGGGAGGGTTTCCCTCCCTCCCTCCCTCTCTCCCTCTTGTTTTTTTTGTTTGTTTGTTTTTGTTTTTAAAGAAACTTTAAGAATCCATGGAGGGGGTTGTAGGGGCAGGGGTGGAATTATTTGTAGATTCCATGTGCTAATTACATAATAGGTGGTTCTTTGAGTTTTTATTTAATAAATAGCTTATCACGGGACGCCTGGGTGGCTCAGTCGGTTAAGCGGCTGCCTTCGGCCCAGGTCATGATCCCAGGGTCCTGGGATTGAGTCCCACATCAGGCTCCTTGCTCAGCAGGGAAACTGCTTCTCCATCTCTCTCCCTCTGCTTGTGCTCTGTCAAATAAATAAAATCTTTAAAAATAAATAAATAAATAATAAATAAATAGCTTATCACGTTCTCAAAGATACTATATGTCCAAGAGAAGCTGTTGATCCTCCCTTTCTGGCCACAGGGGACCGTTAAACCACATTCTTTTTTTTTTTAATTTTTATTTATTTGTCAGAGAGCACAAGCAGGGGGAGCAGCAGAGGGAGAGGTAAAAGCAGGCTCCTCACTGAGCAAGAAGCCAGATGCGGGACTCAATCCCATGACCCTGGGATCATGACCTGAGCCGAAGGCAGATGCTTAACGACTGAGCCACCCAGGCGCCCCTTAAGCCACATCCTTTAGTCAGAAAATACCTGGGTTCATGGCAAGCTGGGAAAGGCTCTCTGTAACACAGGACTCAGCACAACCAGAAGTTACTCCTAACTCGGTCACCATAGCAGTACAGGTGCCAGGAACTGCCCTGCCCACCTGGCAGGTAGGAAGAGGATGAGGCACTGGGAAGGAAAGATAACAGGGGGGGTTAAAAGTGGGGATGGAACAAGGGCATGAACGGGGCTGCTGTGGAGACAGTGCTAAGAAGCCCAGCTTGAACATGGTGCCGTGTCTTTCTGCAGAAGCAGCCGGTCACCAAGGGAGCGGTGGTGACTCCAGTTCCTCTCCGGGGAAGGCTCCCCACGGCTTGCACTCCCACCAGCCAGCGCCACTCGCAGGGCCGGCCCCTGGGCGCTGCAGGCCGGAGCACCTTGTGTGGGAAGGGCTCCGCCAAGCGATCCGTTCTCTCGGCTACTAAAATGAACGTCAGGTAAGAAGAGCTCCAAAATGTAATCAAGTACAAGGTCTCAAAGCTTTACTGCTTCCTGTACATTTCAGGCGGGCGACATCAAATATGTTTTAATGTTGATGAAAAAGAAGGCAAAAGAGGATCAGAATGGAGAGAAAATAAATGGATGGTTTTTATAAGCTGTAATCTTTTTTCTTTAAATTTGCGTTGAGTTTTTTAATCAAACTTCTCTAAGCTCACATTTGGTTCGTAAGTAAAGATAGAAGGTACATATGGATATTCATTTTATTAGTTTAATGTATGCCTATAAAGACATGTAAAAAGAAATTTTTCCATTGACTTAAATGTAAAGTTGAGCTAAATTCCTACAGAAAATATCTCGATGCAGTGAACTTAATTGACTCGTCCTAAAGTGTAACTTTTGTAACGCACTGGGTACAGTTATCCCAGGCCCCATTGACCCCTCTATTTTCTTTGCTTGTACTTCTCCTGACACAGGGTAGCCCCCAATTATAACTATCCCAGAGGTGAAGATCTTCAGGCTCCTTTAATATAGAAAAAAAAAATTTTTTTTTTTAAAGATTTTATTTATTTGACAGAGAAAGACACAGCGAGAGAGGGAACACAAGCAGGGGGAGTGGGAGAGGGAGAAGCAGGCTTCCTGCGGAGCAGGGAGCCCGATGCAGGGCTCGATCCCAGGATCCTGGGATCATGACCTCAGACGAAGGCAGCCACTTAACTGACTGAGCCACCTAGGTGCCCCTTAAGATTTTATTTTTTTATTTTTTTTTAAAGATTTTATTTATTTGACAGAAGGAGAAACAGCGAGAGAGGGAACACAAGCAGGGGGAGTGGGAGAGGGAGAAGCAGGGAGCCCGATGCAGGGCTTGATCCCAGGACCAACCCTGGGGTCATGGCCTGAGCCGAAGGCAGACGCTTAATGACTGAGCCACCCAGGCACCACTAAGATTTTTTTAAGTAACCTCCACACCCAGTGTGGGGCTTGAACCCACAACCCTGAGGTCAAGAGTCGCATGTTTACCAACTGAGCCAGCCAGGCACCCCTCTTCTCTTTTTAAAGGGTGTTTGCAGCATCTAATAGTGTTGGTGCCTGGTAACACTTCCCCAACACATGTAATTATCTGATGTAGTTTTTAGAGCTTAAAAACGCCCTTAAGTTTGGAACTCTATTTATTGAGTTAGCGTGGAGTCTGAGGTACCTCTCCATGGCAGTTCAGACTGTATGTAAGAGTATTGAGGAAAACCATGGTCGGGGCGACTCCTCGCCCCACTGCAGTGTTCACAGCAGCCTGGACTTCACCTAACATGCAGTTGTCTTAACCGGGTTGTACGGTATTCCATAATAATTTTGGGTCCTGATACAGGATCCCTACCACATTTTAGTTTTAAGTCCAGAAGTTCTCTTCTGTTAACCCCATCACCACCACCATCATGTACATTTATGTCTGTCCTTCCCGAATTTCACTGAATCTAAGACACCATCAATTGGAGACTCACCATTATTTTATGAACCACTAAGAAAAATCATTGCCAACTATAATGTGTTACTAATTATGAAACCTATCCCAATTTCAGATGTTAAAATGCATAAAAAATATGCATCATAATCAGTGGAATAAATTTATGGCAATTTGCTAGGAGAATGGGCTTATGTACCATTTAAATGAATGACCATCTACTAGGAAGACGTAAGATCCGTTCCCATATTTAGCATAGCAGTGTCCTGTTCCCTGATTGGCCATCACCAGGAGGAGAAAGAGGGGAGTGCTTAGAGTACCTCCTAAACTGTAATTTGAGCCCCAAAGGCATTTCCTTGGAGCTCTACCTTGTTCTGCCATTGGCCAAGGCAAGGAAAGCAGAGAAGACAAAACCATATTTTACAAATCAAGTGCTGTAAAATGTTTATTCTGCAAAAAAGGTTCCTTCACATAACAAGTACATATCGAGCCCTTTCACTGCTTGGGGATGGGCAGGTGGTTTTGCTTGTATGCTTGATATAAGTTACTCTTCACACAAACACTCATGTTTGGTACTCCACTGTCCTGTTCAGGTTTTCAGCTGCTACCAAAGATAATGAGCATAAGCGTTCACTGACCAAGACTCCAGCCAGAAAGTCTCCACATGTGACCATCCCTGGGAATACCCCAGAAGGCCAGGCTGTGCTCGGGACAGACAAGTTAAAGACCACAAATGGAAATTCTGCTTCTGGTAAAACAAAAGAAAAAACTCCGGTTCATCTTTAAGCCATCTAACCTCCTGAAATTATTAAGTGTATTTGTTTACTTAAAACCTCTCCATAACTATAAAAGCAAAAGCAAAAATTTCACCATAGCATAGTTTTCATTTTATATTGGTGAGGAAAATGCCAGAGACACAAACAAAAAACTGGTATCTGCCTGAGGACTCCATCTTATCTGTAAGGAGTCCTAAGATGGTGACCCTCCCTGAAGATCATTCAGTCCTTCTTGGACTCAGGGATTAGGAGGAGGATCACAGTATTCATTACGGCCTCTGATTGGTCCTCCAGGACTGTGAAACTAATAGGATCCCAGAGTTTGCGGGATAAAGGCCACACTATGGACTAGATTATGTAAGCCAGAATAAGCCATATGGATACTCTGCTACACATGGCCTACTTAATCATCACCTACAATCATTAGGTGGTTTTCAAAAGAATACTGCAGTAGCAGTACAAAGTTTAAAAAATATATATATATAACGAGCAGATTGAGGCCTATATTAGAACTGAGTATGTCACAATTCTCCTGAGAGTCCTATCGAATACATGAGGCAAGAGCCTTGATCGCATAGAAAGGCTCACCAACTCCTGAGACTAGAGCAATCCAGCAGGGGCTTCAGAACAGTGTCGGTAATAATCTGCGTGGAGTCGATGAGGGTTTCTTCATACCTTAAAGACAGAAGAGTGAGGCTGACAGCTACATTTTAAGCGAATCCAGATGTGGGAATAGTAATTTTATGTGATTCTTCCTCTAAATGAGCTCTCTCATTCCCAGCTTAGCCCTTAATCTTAACGCCACCAGCAAGCAAACATTCCATGTAACCTTCTAAATCTTCCTATAGTAAGGCAAGAAAGGGGCCTGGACAGAGGGCAGTGCCACAAATGGAGTGAACTTGCCTAAGATAGGACGGTGTTATTTTACAGAGAGCTGGGGTCACTGAGTAGACCACTTACCTCATAATGAGGAAGGACTCACAAATGTTCACAGATAACAACATGAGGCAGAAACTAAATGCTTACCGTATTGTGAGCTTTCTCATGGTAATTCAGGGGTGTGCCCAGTTGGGATGGGATAGTTTTTTCCCCCAACTATCAGATATGAATCTTATGTAAAGGAAATCAAATTGTATGATTTTTTTTTTCCTATGATTTGCTTTGTTCACTCAGTTTAATGTTTCAAGAATCACCCATATTGATAAATGAGCTATAAAATTTGTTCATTTTCACTGGTATGGATATACTTCAATTTGTGTTTTACTGGTCATTGACTACGTGAGTATTTCCAGCTTTTGTTGTTTCAGTGGTCATGACCATTATTAACCACGTCTCCTGTACACGTGTGAGAGCTTCTCTAGAGCTCGGAGGGACTGGGGTGTAGCGGGTCTGCAGTTACTGGACAGGCTGAATTGTACCTATTGAAACTCTGCTCGGCATGGTGGACACCCGTGTTCCCCTCCCTGCCGGCACCAGATAGCCACACAATGGGATCACTTTCAAACAGGGGTTTTGTGCTTTTCTCATTGAACCAAGTGGCCCTAGATTTTGGTTGCTTATTCATATATACACACACAAGTGCTGATATTCGACAATAGCCTGAGTACAGCCTGTGATGGAAAAGAATTAATAAAATGTACCCAATATATGGTGCCAACTGGCAAAAATTTGGCTTACTGAGTCCTGTCACTCTGGTATATTTATGGTACAAAAATATACATTTTTAAATAAATGCTTTTATAAAAAAAAAAACCAGAGCCACAAATCTTTTCATTTATATGTGATGAGGTTCCTTGCAGGTTACTACTAACATATTATTAAAGGGTAAATATCAGGGACATGGCCTGAACATTTACCCATCAATTATTTAAACAGGATTTTCAACTCCCAGGTGACTCTAGGAAATAACCTAATACTGAGACTTTGGAGAACTACTCACAAGGGAAGCAAGTCTCAGTGGTTAGCTTTCCTTAGTTATTCTTTTCTCCCTTTTCCTTTTTAAACCTTCATGTTTGAGACTGTCCATAGAGATCATATTTTTAAGACTGAGAAATGGTACTTCAACAAAAAACTGTATAGGCCTTTTTTTTTTTTTTCCTAATTAAGCCCTGGGGTTTTGTTTCTTGGTTTCGTAGTTGTTACCCCATTCAAATTGACAACTCAGGCAGCACAGACTCCAGTCTCCAACAAGAAGCCAGTGTTTGATCTCAAAGCAAGTCTGTCTCGTCCCCTCAACTATGAGCCACACAAAGGTACGTGCAGACGTTCTGAGATACAAGATGTGCCAAAGACTTAGGATTAAATAGTTCTACATCTGAGGATGTGAAAAATTCTAGTGCCTCAATGGAAAGCCATACTTGGCCACCTAGAATTTCTTCCCCCTGGGTCCACATGACCCATGATTTAAAAGACTGTCCACTAAGCAAATACTAAATAATCAATTCACTTACATTTTTGTTAATCAAAGACATAACTTCTAATCAGTGTTACAGCAAAGAAATAATAAAATTTCAGGCAAAATCAAGAAACTTGGAAATTGGTCTGTGGGCAAATGAATATTTTCTTTACTACTTTCAAAGGATCCCAGGCTGGAATCCACCTGTCCAACAACCTGGGACATTTACTGGCTATATAAATGCCCATATAAATTGGGCCTATATTAAAGTATCTGTATATCCATTCAAAATACCAACTCTAAAAACAAAAACAACCAATACTTCATGTGATCTTTCAGTAATTCTAGAATTGCTTTTTTTTTTTTTTTAAAGATTTGTCAGCACAAGCAGGGGCAGCGGCAGGTATATGGAGAAGCAAACTCCCCACTGAGCAGGGAGCCTGACGTGGGACTTAATCCCAGGACCCCGGGATCATGACCTGAACCTAAGGCAGATGCTTAAGGGACTGAGCCACCCAGGCGTCCCTAGAATTGCTTTAAAACAGTAAGAATTCCTGGGGTGCCTGGGTAGCTCAGTTGGTTAAGCATCCGACTCTTGATTTCAGTTCACGACGTGATTTCAGGGTCATGAGACTGAGCCCGCACCAGGCTCTGTGCTCAGCGCAGAGTATGCTTGAGATTCTTTCTCCCTCTCCCTCTGCAACTCCAGGACGTGTGTGCACACATGCTCTCTTTCTCTTAATAAATCTTAAAAAACAAAACAAAACTTATTTTTAGAGGAAAAAAATACGATTTATATCATTTATATTTGTGGAATAGGAATTAAACTAATAGAAATAGTGGCAAATGTCTATAAGTATAAATATTGATGTCCGCACATGCTCTCTTTCTCAATAAATCTTTAAAAAAAAAACTTAGAGAAAAAAATACGATTTATATCATTTATATTTGTGGAATAGGAATTAAACTAATAGAAATATGGTGGCAACTTTATGACAATGGCAGTCGTTGGGTTTTTAAAATCTGTATAGAATGAGGAGTGCACATGAGGAGGTGGCATCGTGCAGAGTGGTCTGGGTGTCAAGGCGGGTTCTGCTCGGGCGGGTCCAAGAGCCCTCTCTGGGCTTGCCAGGCTTGGGGGCATCAGCCGTGGGGAGGAGAACTCTCTCCCCAGAGCCCCCCGTGGGCCCTTTTCCCCCATTTTATTTTGTTAATTAAATTCTTTCCAAATTGAAAAAAAAAAAAAAAAGAAATATGGTGGCAAATGTCTATAAAGTATAAATATTGATAGCAAGCAAATAGCCTCAGATGAAGAGAATAAAATTGGGAATGTAAGTAGAAGAATCTTCTTAAATCTTTGTCTCTCCTAAACTAGGCAAGCTGAAACCATGGGGTCAATCTAAAGAAAATAATTCTCTGAAGGAGCACGTAAACAGAGTTAGCTTCCACAAGAAAACTTACAAACAACCTCCTCTCCAGACTAGGTGAGTACATAATTATCCAGTTCTATAGTAATTTTAATTTTGAAAGACTATAAAAGCAAAGCCTCTGAGGTAGAGAGGTTCAGTAATAGCGGTGTTTAAGGAAAGAGTAGTTGGGGAATCACATAAAACTTCCTGAAGATACATGTGCCTAGGCCCCCCCCCCCCAGTGGTTTTTAATTCAGGAATTGGGAGGCGAGGCCCAAGCAGCTGCATGGTTTCCGAAGCTCCACAGGTGATACAGAAGAGTACCATGTTCTCACAGGACCTACCAGCCCAAACAGTGTACATGGATATCCCTCCAGACGCCAATCCAAGGGCCCAAGTGTAAATTCTTCAGCCCCAGGGAAACCAGGCTTATTAGGCTTCAAGGACCTACCCAGAAGAAATCCCCAGATGATCCTTACAGGCTTCCTTCTGTGTGAAAACCAAAGCCAGAGCGTGCTGTGGGCTATAGCTGGTCCTGGTTGAGTTGATTCTCTGCATGAAACCATCCTGATACAGGATTACCCATCATGTGACTTGCCTATATCCAGCTGCCACCAAGACATTTACTAACTATATTTGCTATTAAGATTGTTAACATAGGGGCGCTTGGCTGGCTCAGTCAGAAGAGCATGGGACTCTTGATCTTGGGGTTATGAGTTTGAGCCCCACATTGGGTGTAGAGATTACTTAAAATCTTTAAAAAAAAAAAAAATCATTTATTTGACAGAGACACAGCAAGACAGAGGGAACACAAGCAGGGGGAGTAGGAGAGGGAGAAGCAGGCTTCCCGCGGAGCAGGGAGCCTGATACGCGGGGCTCAATCCCAGGACCCTGGGATCATGACCTGAGCCGAAGGCAGACTGAGCCTTCAACTGCGCCACTCAGGCGCCCCCCCCTTTTTTTTTTAACATAAACCTAGCCTTCCCCCACCCCTCCTACCAATCCCCGATCCCTTCCAGAAACATACAGTGGCTTAGGTCAGCAGACCCTAGTTCTAGCACTTCACCAGACTATAGGATTTTTGAGCTTGACATCTGATTTCCAAAGGTAGAGATTTCTCATTTAAAACAAATTAAGGAAGGCACTTGGGTGGCTCAGCTGTTAGGCGTCTGCTTTCGGCTCAGGTCATGATCCCAGGGTCCTGGGATCGAGCCCCGCCTTGGGCTCCCTGCTCCACGGGGAGTCTGCTTCTCCCTCTCCCCCTGCTTGTGTTCCTTCTCTTGCTGTGTCTCTGTCAAATAAATAATAAAATCTTTTAAAAATATATATATATAAACAAATTAAGGTACTGAGGTGCCTTTTGTTCCAGTTCCATGCTTAATTTTAGAATGCTACATTAACATTAAAAGGAAAATACCACTTTCTAGCCCTTTAACACAAGTGACTTAGAGATGTGGCTTCCATAGACAGCCCACTAGCTAGAGCACAGTGTCCTGTAAGAGTGTGTTTTGTACAAGTATACTGGATTTCGGTTTAAGCTTGGACATTAGTCTGACAGGTACTTAAAGTGGACTTTTGTGGAGCTTCACTAGACCCTAATGTGTACCTGTCCCCCTCTTTAGGGAGGAACAACGGAAACAACATGAGCAAAGACGGAAGGAGAAGAAAGCAAAGGTTTTAGGAGCTCGAAGAGGCCTCATTATGGCTGAAGATTAATTTTTTAACATCCTGTAAACAGTACTTTATTCTGAACCCTTTCTTTATTGTAAATATTTTTCTACTGTCTTTCCCACTTTAGTCAAAAGACTTTTTTCTGCTCTTTGTGTTCACTATCTACGTAGTGTTGGTGGTTCTCTTCACATACTACATCCCTGGAAAGTTGTTATTGACCTTAAAGCTCACAAATTCTTTGAAATGGTTTTTATCTAAGTCTCTGTACAATTCAGTTTTCTAATGAGACTCATCCTATAGATTCTTGACCTAGATTTTTAATGTCAAGTTCCCTCTGCTGACAGAACTGGAATCCTCTTCCAGACAGAAGCATTAACCTGATGGTAGGTAGTTCTACCACAACCTTTAGTAGAACCTAAACCACTAACAAGCTGAGAAAGCCACCTCATCCTCCTCCAGAAGATCGAGTCGTCTTAATGAAACAGGGAACCAAATGGGTTGGTAATGGCATAAATATTCTACCTATGTGAAGTGTTTTGTTACCTATGCACATTTGTTCCAATCACTTGATGGAATAGCCCTCTGTCACTCAATATATTCTTAAAAACTCTATAGCTCATTCTAGCCTTAAAAATACACAGGGTCATACTGAAATCTGAGGATTGCTGCTTCAAGGATTAATATGGTCTGTCAGAGTTACATCTTACTTTATGGAAAAGACTAGAGTTGCTTAGCCTCCTAGCCATGTTTGTTGCGTCTCAGTGGAGCTTCAGAGCTTTGTA